>NC_063205.1:24322484-24344984 GCF_017589495.1 Alosa alosa | reverse complement strand
TGTGTGTGTGTGTGGTTTAAGGTATTGCTAACTGGGAATACTGATGATGGTCAAGGCCCGAAACTTTTGTTACTTTTTGTTTCATAGCCTGGAAGATTTTTTGGCATTTTTACTACAATTTTGATATCATCCAGCCCCTGTGTGCGGTCTCTTCTTTTTCCACACTTTTAAGCTATTTTGCAGCTACCCACTTGGCAAAACTTAGACTAAAGGCACAGACGCCACGCGGAACTTTGGGTAGTACTAAACATCTTTTAATGTACAGTAGTTGAAATGTTAGCCTTTGACCAGGACCTGTCAGAGTTTTATAAGTCTGACTGCTTGCCACATAATAACTGGATGTTCACCATATGTTGCTCATAACCTCTCAGCTTTAGGGAGAACATTAAGAAAAATACCAGTGTATCCACCGCAAGCTGGGTCTGGAATCCCCATGACGGCAGTTCATCAGGAAGCTGTTGTTACTATGGAAACGTTTATGACACAGTAATGCCCAACATTCCTGAGTTATGGAGGCAGTTCCCACACTTTATAGACTTCCTCTATTTTACATGGGTTGGCAAAAATAAAAGCAGTGTTAATGTGGCGGAACAGATGGTTTAAGAGGTCTCAAATGCAGTATTAATTGTTAAGGGATTTAAAAGCTGTTCCAAAAATAATCCTAACTGGGAGTTTATACCGCAAGCAAGACATACAGTAAGCAAGAGTAAAACGTAAATTAAATCAATTTACACTTCTGTCTCTAACGTGGCGCAACAATGTGGTTATCCTTGTGTTTTTTCATGCATGCGCTTCACATCAATAGAAGTGAAGCTTACAAACACGCTTTTCTTGACTTTTTAATGGGCATAATACGCATGTAAAGCGCTGCCAGTGTTAATTAGTAGATTCCAGTAGAATTCTATCGCTAACAATAGACAGACATCAGACGGGCGCCTGAAAAACGCTTCACAAATGGCTCTGGTGTAAATTCCCAGTTAGGCCTTCCATGTGTTGCACTGGAGTACTTCTGCTGACTACCACATGCTGTGAAACTGCCCTTTCAACCGGGCGGTTGTACTCCGTCCCAACTGCCCCCCGAGTGGGTTGGGTTACCTGCTTGATGCAGGTCCAGTAGAACACTCCTCCTGTTTATTTACCTGCACAAAGCGACTATCGCCATGACAATGGAACACAGAGAGGCCATGAGAACAGGGGTGGAACCCTATACTGTTGGAGCCATCAGATCCAACGCGGCCCTCCGCCCTCGAGCCCGACCCCTACCCCAGTAGAGTCCGGTCCTGTCCGGCCTGCCTCTCTGGTTGGGGTCCACTGCTTATCTTCTGTCTCTTGCATTTGTATTGGCATGGCTTCACCACTCCCCTAGGGCACAAAGCTGTGTGTGTGTGTGTGTGGGGGGTCTTTCAGGATATCTGACCCCTCACCCCCCCACACACACACACACAACATGGAGCCTGATGGGGGGTTTCCCGGCCTTATGTAGAACCACACCCCCACACACACACACACACAAACACACACAAACACACATACACACACACAGACAGACAGGCACACACACACACCTTCCCTCAGGGTAGTCAGGAGTCGGTGCAGGTAAACTGAGCCATGGCCCTTGAGTTAGTGTTTCAATCCACTCTCTGTGTCCTTTATTTATCTGTGTCTCTCTTTCTCTTTCTGAAATCTTTACTTCCCTCTCTCTCTCCCCCTCCCTCGCTCTGTCTCTCTCTCTCTTTCTATCTGTCTGTATGTAGGGGTGATCAAGGTTTTCTTTTTCTGTGTCACTCTCGTTCTCTTCCTGTTAACGTCTTTACTTACTCTCACACCCTCCCTCTGTCTCTCTTTCTCTCAATCCAATTAAATTCAATTGAATTTAATGTACTTTATTGGCATGACTGTGATAGCAGTAAAATGGTAGTGTTCATAATAGTAATAACATATGATTATAAACTAGATGTACCGCATAGCGGTACGAAATATGACCGCCGCTTAGTCTTGTACATCTATTCCAAAATAAATCACACTAATCAATTTGTCTCCATCTTTTACTCCATCCCCCGCTCTGAAAACTTTTGTGTATGCTTGTTTGGCATGCCTTTGTGTGTGTGTGCAGCTGCACAGAAAGTAGCCTACTGGCGCTGCAAAGGTGAATAGATTGTAGAATAGCCAAAAAAAGTTGTAGCATTGTTATAAAACCTTTAAAATCTCTAAACAATCACAAGTAGGGCAGTTCATCACAGTTCATCCATTGCAACTGGATTGATGAAAGGTCACTTACACCTGTAGGCTACATTGTATTTGGGAAAAGCAGAAGGTATCAGCATAATGTTATATTTTTATTTATTTATTTATGTATTAATAAAAAAAACATCTCTGTCAGTTCCATGCAGTTTTCAACAGCTATCAAAAAGAAAGGTCATTTTTGTATGGATGGATTTTTTGTGAATGTTTCTTCTTCTACATAAGATTTGTCAATGCAGTTTTACATTTAACCAATGGTGCAAATAACTGACATGTCCAAATAGGCCTTCATGAAATGCGTCGCTAGACTGTTCATACACATTTTAACGGGCCAAGTTGAAGAGCTGTTGTCCGTTATTTTTCGTGCAAATATAGGCTGATTCATGTTCCCTTGCATTGTGTAACTGAGGTCCATGGCTAGTCTGGCTTTCACCAGACCAAGCTCAATCTTTTAAGAAATCATAAAATAAATCGCCAGGCTAGCCAGAATGAGATGACAGTCGAAAGATACAATTACAGTGCTGCTATCAATTTGCTTGGTATAACCACATTGATAGTTTTCTACAAATGCAATCAAATTGGCCTCCATCACTCAACCAATGCTAACGGTAGCATTATTGTACCTAGGTCCTATAGCTATTGATATTATAAGATTAACGTACCTGCAGTAAAAACCAAGCATGTCCGATAAACATTCTCAGATTTATTTCGGCTTCAAGAAGAAATGGGAATTACATTTCATGTGAAAATTGTCCTATCCTTATTAGACGCTCTCTGCGGTAAACTACAGTCCTTGTAGGAAGCGTCCATTGTTTTTCCAACCCACTTTAGATTAACTTCCAACAAAATTACGTCTCACTGCAACGATGCGCCATCTAGTGGACAAACGACTACGTATCGCCAATACTGGAAATGCAGCCATGATGATGATGATGAATATTTGGTTTTCCTTTAATCCTACTCAATTTGTAATTATGTATCGGCCGTTCTAATTGCCGATACCGATAGTATGTGCGTGCCTGTGTGTGTATGCGTGTGTATATGTGTGCACCGCCATCTACAGGCCAATGAGTGTACAGTCACTAAATGTACACATAACTTAACATTTTTTAGACCCCCCCCATGGATGAAATTCTACGAAACTTGGCATACCCCCAGAGAATGCCAGGTTAATCATACGCATAAAATTTGGTGCAGTTCTGAACATCTTAACTGAAGGTAGGGGCGATTAAAGCAGAATGATATTGCATTTTCATTTTTTACCGGGGGGGTGCACATCACAAATGAGTGATTATGGGCCAGGTTGATGTGGGCCCTTGAGACCAACATACCATAAAAAATTCTTCATCCTCAGTGCCACGGTTCAGGTAATTATTTAGGAAAATGTGCATTTTTTGGGTTTCGGGGGGTGGTGAGTGGCCCCCGGGGACCAAACAAATTTTTTCCGTAAAATCTAGTGGGGCTACATACCCACCAAATTTCATGTGCCCTGGTGTTTCGATGTCCCGGGTTTCGTTGACCAAAAATTCGGGAAGTAGATGACGGGAGGAAAAAAAAAGTGGCGGTCATAATAATAATAATAATAATAATATTGAAAGGAAAGAAAAAAATGAATTGAAACGCAAAAAGTGATATCTTACCAAGTGTTATAATCTTATATTAGATAAAACATCTAGTTAGTATTGTTTTTAGTATAAAGATACTTACTTTGAGCTTTCTTGTAAGATTATTTGACTTAAAATAAGTCAAAATCTTCTTAACTCATTGAATGCCAAGCTGTTTTTGGAAGCTTTGTCCTAGAGCGCCAGCAATCTAGACCATTGTTGATGATTTTTGTACAGCCACAGCATATTCTGGGCCCCATCATGGCATTCTAAAGTGCATCATCACTCGTCAAAAGTCTATTCAAATTTAGTAGGATGTCCAGTTCACATTGGGAGGGGTTTCGTTATCAAAAGTGGAGCGCATGGCGCAACAAGGTGTTCCTAGGTTTTTTAATCAGTCATATGGGTGTGTTTGGGGCGTAACATCATTTTAAACCAATGAGAATGACATCTGTCATTCCCTTTAACGCGCAACGCGCGATATGTCAAATAAATGCATTGGTATTTTGGCATTCAACGGCGCATTTGAAGGAGGCTGCTTATGAGACCATTATGGAATAGTCATTCTTAAACCATGCTTTACTAAAACCTAGCATAGCCTTCACGCATTTGCACTCGTCTATTATTTGAACTCATTGGCAAAGTGAAACTAACTTCACCAAGGAGTCAGTCAACGACAAGACAGTTATAAGCAGTTACTTTCACTATTGACTGACAATGGGTTACTACCGAAAACATAGGCTGGAAAAAGCAACACTTACCCTAATGTTGCTCAAATGACTGAATAAAACAACATTTATCCTGCAGAGGAGTTGCTTATATCTCTCGTGACAGTCGTCTTCTTCAGCTGTGCTCCATCGTGTCTCTCACCTCTCCCCTAATCACTTTTAACCGTCATTACCAATTTGCAAATGATGGTGAATAACTACTCATCATGAGATGTACAGTATTTCGTAATATCTTTATTCTAATTATGTTTCCCATTGTAATCGTGCAATTTGTAATGCTTTGCATGGACGTGCACTGGTGTGCATTCATGAATGATAGAAGGATGGTGCGTGCACCTGCCAATATGACTGTTGACATGCGCTTTTAAAATAGCATATGAACAACTCGCCATTGACTTCTGACCAGGTTCAGGTGGTGTATGATAGCGATTTTTAGACAACGCGCCAGGCCCCTCCCTAGGTTGTTAATTGCCACACCCCTGGGCGCAATGTTTTGAAAATAAACGTGCAAAATAGCGAATTAAACTTCGCTATTTTAAAGCGGAAAACGGAAAACGAACTTTACGCCATGCGCTGGTGCCCAAAATACAGCCCTGTGCAACTGTGTTATAGCTATGAACACGTACAATGGGTCGTTTGAAAGGTGAGACTTTAAGCTCTCAGTGGGTGCAAACCGTGTATTTCTACTGCGCCTCTGTTCCTGAGAAATCCCAAGCTAAACAGTGGCTAGTTTTCATCAAAATCCCTGTTTTTTTTTAGAAATGGAGATATTGCGTCTTTTATGACCTGAGAAGTGTTGCCTGCAAAGTTTCTGGGAAGAGATCTAACGAGACCTGCCACCGAGTGATAAACCCACGAAAATAAATGACCTGATTTTGACCTGGCGTGCATGTCACTGATAGGCTAATCAGTGACTGATTCGAAACAAAGCGGCAACCATCAAAAGCCAAGTTAAGATCAAACGTCCAGATAAAATGTCCAGATCTTGCGTTTTCATGAGTTTTCGATCGTCATATATTTCATTTCCATTCATCACAGAGTTCCCAAAATCACATATAAGGTGTGTTAGAGCGTCTGGTTTCGTAATTAAAAAAAAAACCTAAAAACGTAATATTACGTTTTTGGCACTCAACGCATGGGAAGGAAAAACGTAATATTACTATTTACTATTACGTAATATTACTATTTTGGCACTCAATGAGTTAAATTAAGTCAAATAATCTTACAAGAAAGCTTAAAGTAAGTATCCTTATACTAAAAACAATAACAACTAGATGTAGGAATACATCTTTCTCTCTCTCTCACTGTGATGGGGGTCTCTCTCTGTGTCTGTGATGGGGGTATCTCTCTGTGTCTGTGATGGGGGTCTCTGTGACGGGGGTCTCTCTCTGTGTCTGTGATGGGGGTATCTCTCTGTGTCTGTGATGGGGGTCTCTGTGATGGGGTTCTCTCTCTGTGTCTGTGATGGGGGTCTCTCTTTCTGCATCTCTCCCTGACTCAACCTGGTGCCTCTCTCGCTCTACTTCTAAAATGGGCTGATTATGTTTCTTTATCTTTATGCAGATGCGTTTGACTGTATACCTATCCATTATGGACACCAAGGACCAAACAACAGCTGATAGGAAGTAGCAGCAACTCTTGAATTTAAACTAGAACACTCAAAAACTCGGAAGCCCAAATCAAAATGGGTTTCTGGGAATGATAGTTTTCCAGGTGACAGCTCCAGAGAGAGAGAGAGAGAGAGAAAGAGTGAGAGAGAGTGAATGAGAGAGAGAATTTGAAAGAATCAAAATGTGACAGAGAGGAATAAGATAGACAGAAAGAACAACTAAATTACAGGGAAAGAGAGAGATAAGAAGTAACTGACAGAGAAACTGACAAAAGATAGAAAAGGAAAGAGAGGTATATTGAGAGAGAAAGAAGAGATGGAAAGAGAGAGAGAGAGCGAGAAGTGTAGTGCATTCCTGGGAGAGACACTAGAGGCTGCTCAGCTGTAGGACCACCACTGAGACAGAGTGGACAGAGAGTAAATAAAGCTCATGAGGCCCCATAGTGTGTGTGTGTGTGTGTGTGTGTTCGTGTGTGTGTGTCTGTGTATGTGCATGCATACTTGTATGTGTGTGTGTCTGTGTTTGGGGGGGTGCACTCTGTTAACCTGCTACGTGCCAGACACTGTTTAAACATGGATATGACATGTTTCAGCACATTTTCAATTCAAATAAACAAAAGACTGCAAGGCCCAACTAGGCCATCCATTCTGCTGCCCTGGAGAGACTTAGTCATCAGTTACAAAAAAGCTCCAGAGGAAGTCTATGGCCATTTCATTCATTCATGTTTTCATGAGTGTTTTTGTGAGAGTGTGTATGTGTATATGCAAGTGTGCTTGCGTACACAATAGTTTTTTCTGCATGTTTGCGCTTGTCTGAATACTTGCGTGCAGTGTTTGTTATGCGGTGTGTGTACTGTGTACATATTCATCATGCGAGTATGTAAGCATCTTCATTTGTACACAGAGTAAATGTTTTGATGGGGGTGTGTTTCCATTTGACTGCTGGTGTGTTTCTGAGAATGTTTGGGTAAGTGTGCGTTTGCATGCATGTGTGTGTGTGGTGACTGTGCATACTTGTGTTTGCTCCTGTGCATACTTGTGTTTGCTCCTGTGCTCCTGTGTGTGTGTGTGTGTGTGTGTGTGTGTGTGTGTGTGTGTGTGTCTGCAGTGTGTGTTTTGGCATTCAGCGAAAGGTTGGAAAAGTGAAAAGCAAAGCGATGACCCGTGAAAATGTGAAGAAACCCGATCCATCCCACAGCAACAGCAGAGCACCCCCAACCACTCCTCCACCACTCTCCACTCCTCCACCACTCTCTTCTCCTCCTTTCCACTCCTCCACCACTCTCCACTCCTCCACCACTCTCTTCTCCTCCTTTCCACTCCTCCACCACTCTCCACTCCTCCACCACTCTCTTCTCCTCCTTTCCACTCCTCCACCACTCTCCACTCCTCCACCACTCTCTTCTCTTCCTCTCATCTTTCCTCCTCCACCACTCTCCACTCCTCCACCACTCTCTTCTCCTCCTTTCCACTCCTCCACCACTCTCTTCTCCTCCTTTCCACTCCTCCACCACTCTCCACTCCTCCACCACTCTCTTCTCCTCCTTTCCACTCCTCCACCACTCTCCACTCCTCCACCACTCTCTTCTCTTCCTCTCATCTTTCCTCCTCCACCACTCTCAACTCCTCCACCACTCTCTTCTCTTCCTCTCATCTTTCCTCCTCCTTTCCTTTCCACTCCTCCATCACTCTCTTCTCCTCCTTTCCTTTCCACTCCTCCACCACTCTCTTCTCCTCCTCTCCACTCCTCCATCACGTTCTTCTCCTCCTCTCCACTCCTCCATCACTCTCTTCTCCTCTCTTCTCCTCCTCTCCACTCCTCCATCACGTTCTTCTCCTCCTTTCCTCTCCACTCCTCTATCACTCTCTTCTCCTCCTCTCCTCTCCACTCCTCTATCACTCTCTTCTCCTCTCTCTCCTCATCCCAGACCTCCAAATCTAACCTCCCTCTTCTCCCCTCTCCACCCCTCTCCTCTCTTCTCTTCTCCAGAATCACTCCTCTTTTTCTCCTTTCCTTTCTTTCTGATCTATCTTTTCTTGTGTCCACCTATCTCACCAATCACATCTCTCTCTCCCCCTCTCTCTCTCTCTCCCCCCTCTCCCTCTCTCTCCCTCTCTCCCTCTCTCTCTCTCTCTCTCTCTCTCACTCTTCCTCTATCTGCCATGTGGCATCTGTCCCTTTCTGACGCTGTAGGGTGTGAATAGGATTCTTGGAAGTAATTTAGCAGGGGGCGTGTCTGGTGAGACGTTCCACTGCCACGTGTTGTGCGTTCATCTCTGTTAGCTGCTGTTAATGATGATTAGGCTAAAATGCTTCCTGATGTGTTTGAATCATGTGTGGTGACCCCTGTGATGTCTCGTGCTAGGTCTGAGACCTCTCACCATAATAAAGCTCCATCCACGTTTCCTGATGTGCTTGAATGCGCTGTATATAAAAAAATGCCGTCCTTATTAAAGACAATAATCACAGGTCCCGGAACTCCACAAGCTCATGCCAGTTTACCTGCCTAGTAAAAACATAATGAATGACTCTCAGTGCTTTTTGTCGTTGTTCCATAATCTACATTGTATGCACACACACACACACACACA
Source organism: Alosa alosa (assembly GCF_017589495.1). NCBI lineage: Eukaryota > Metazoa > Chordata > Actinopteri > Clupeiformes > Clupeidae > Alosa > Alosa alosa. Next base: position 24,336,210 of record NC_063205.1, on the reverse strand, counting down.
CACACACACACACACACACACACACACACCCACATGGTGTCCCTGCCAATGTTATAGCCACATGACTCACTTTAGTCTTTTAGTAAGTCAGAGTAGTAGTCATTCAAAAGACATTGACACATTTTTTCTATGAGCCTTGTTACTGGTTCACTGTATAACATTAACATCAGTTGTCATTGTGCTCCACTAATCCCTGGGGTTGGCCTTGGACAAACAAAGGATAAGATTTAGTCCCATAAAGGGTCTGCTTTGTATAACAGCCTGACTAAGTGTTTAATTGCCGGCATGTTCAACTTGTACTGAATAAACGGCTTTGAGTTCACATGGGAGCCTGTGTGTGTGTGTGTGTGTGTGTGTGTGTGTGTGTGTGTGTGTGTGTGTGTGTGTGTGTGTGTGTGTGTATGGTGTGTCTGTGTGTGTGTATATGTGTGTGTGTTCAGGATGCTGTAGTAACAGCTGGGGGGGGGGGGTGCATTGGTGGCTTGAAGCTTAAGATCTTAGTGGCCGCATCACATGGAAGCATCACTATGTGGAAGTATTTTCTTTTCTGACGTGTGATAGGGTGTGATTGTTAAAGGCTTTTTGAAAGTTACAAAAAGGTCCCCTCATCTCATCTCTCCTCTCATCTCCTTAGCTCACCTCTCCTTTCCTCTCCTCTCCTCTGTGTTTGATGAGATGAATGATTCGTGGAGTCACGGACGCCCCACCGTGTTTGTTTAAGAGCTGTAAGCATAGGCTGTCAACACCAGGGCTTAGGTGCAGCGCGCTAGAAAAATATATACCCTCAGCGCTTAGCGAGGTTGATATGTAAGAGGTGGCCTTGCACAGGCTCCGAGCGCAGCAAGTTTTCTTTTGCAGCCACACAGTGCACACACCCAAACACACAAGACACACACACACACACACACACACACACACACACACATGTATGTAGAAACACACACACACACATCTGCTTGCTCTGCGTCAGGTTTCTATTATGCGCTTTCCGGCAATCTTGTGAATGGAAGCCCAAATGTATACAAAAGAAAATGGAAAAGCTATGTGTGTGAAGGGCTTTTGCTCGCATGGCATGCAATCCGACATGCTGTTGTGGACCAGCGAGATCACACACACGAACAAGGCGAGTGCACATTCCTCTCAAACAAACACGTGTGCTCGCACAATACCCAGACAAACTTGCAGCTGTCAATGGGGTGCCACGGGAGCCTGAAACCATTGGGCACCAGCCCTGGCTACTTATATAAGTATATATACTCTTTTGATCCTGTGAGGGAAATTTGGGCTCTGCATTTATCCCAATCCGTGAATTAGTGAAACACACTCAGCACACAATGAACACACAGTGAAGTGAAGCACACACTAATCCCGGCGCAGTGAGCTGCCTGCAACAACAGCGGCACTCGGGGAGCAGTGAGGGGTTAGGTGCCTTGCTCAAGGACACTTCAGCCTTGCCTACTGGTCGGGGTTTGAACCGGCAACCCTCCGGTTACAAGTCCGAAGCGCTAACCAGTAGGCCACGGCTGCCCCAGAAGCTCACAATCAATTCAATTGTCTTTCCACATTCTGTGGAGCTTACAGACAACGTATAGACGGCTAAGCAGCCACTACTCCATACAGTGAAGTCTTAAAGCAACACTGTGGAAGAATGGATATCTATGCCTCTTGGTGTCATTATTCAACGCCTTTTAGCGCTACGACAGTAAAACATACGTACATAAAGGGCCATGATCCTACCAAACGTTTACTTTCTAAGGTAAACAAAGTATAAAGAAGATCAAATAATTGTGTGCAATGTGTTGCTTTAACGTGTCAACAAGTCTTGACTCTGTATTGCAGTGTGGTGTAGCTTTCATCATAGTTTAAAAGAGATTCTTAGTTTTGGCTATATTTATATTATTTCATAGTAATTTAATAAAATACCGGCACTGTACTATGAAAGCCCATGCAAATAAACTCGTCCTCCGCAGAGGTTGCAGTATCAAACTGCAAAAATAAAGTGTTTTAAAATGCCCAAAATGCACAAATATGATTATGAGGTTAATTGGATGGCTTCATAAAATATCACAAAATACTTAAAGTGAACATTGCATTATTTTAAACATTAACAACAGCCTTTCAAAATCTGTCCTCAATTCATGTCAACTCCGTCAGATATATTTCAAATTCAAAATAAATCAGGCATATTTTGGTCAGCTTTAACCCTGAGGACCCCCTTTGACTTCTTTCTGTTGATGGATGCAGCAGTCCAACACATGGTCTCGTAAGTGTTTTTAAAAAAATTAATATTCAGCAAACAAGTTGAAATCTCTGTGGTCACAGCTTTCATGTGTCAACACTGTCTTCAAAGTAGAGCTGAATTCAATCAAGAGGTTTGAAATAAAAGTTGGTATTTTGGTTTAGTTTAGTGGCAGCTGGCAACTGAGGAAAATCAAAATGGCTACCATCTACTACACATGATTAAGTAAAAAAAAAAAACATTTTGTTTTGTCAACTCCGTCAGACGTCAACTCTGTCAGATATTTTGTCTGACGGTGTTGACATGTAAGCTGACGGAGTGGAAAAGTGCTCCCAAATACTCATTAAGTAATGTATATAACTACATAACATGATAATATGATCTAAGTATGCATGTTGATTGACTTAAAACATCTTAATTTAACCAAATGTCAAATAACTTATAATAATAACTCATAAAAAGTATTGTTTTTATCTGTACTCTAGGCAGACATGGCTAGACTACAATTGTCAGTGTAGGAGCAAAAACAAAGAAACAGTACCAGAGAAAAGGGAGAGAAAGAAGTAACAGTGACCCAGAAAGCAGAAGGGACAGCTAGACAGTAAACAGCAGTTTGAAAAGGAGAGACAGAGATGGAAGGACAGGGCTAAAAACAAAAAAGTAAAACAAGTAGGAGAATTAGGATCCAGAGCAAAAAGGCACCGCAGAAAGTATTGGAGGAAAGCAAAGAAAAGGTCCAGAGCTATGCAGAATAGATGGCTAAATGAAATAGACACCCCACCAGAATGTCCCCTGGACCAGGCTGTTGAGGAGCCTACTTCAACCCAGCGTGCCATTGCAGCTGAGAGAGAGAGGAGAAAAACCAGGAAAAGACATGCAAGGGAGATAAAAGCATTGAAAGAAAAGATTAAGAAATTAACAAAAGAGCAACACAAACTAAGAAAGCAGGAATGGCGGAAAAAGAAGGCTCAAATGTCAAACTAAAAGATAAAATGATAGATTCTCCATGAACAGAAACCGAGAGGATGATAACGGGAAGCCAACATTGGGACTCCCAACATTAGGAGATATCTTCTTTTCCACAAGAGCTGAGAAGGAATTATACAACTCATGTGGCACAGAAACGAGCTGTTGAAAAATCAACAGTCACAGACAAATGGCATTACACTGCAAAAACTGCGTATCTAATAAAAATCTAACCAAGATTGTTAATCTTATATCAAGATAAAAAACTAGTTTGCGTTGTTTTCAGTATAAAGAGACTTACCTAGCGCTTTCTCATGAAATCATATGACTTTATTTAAGAAATGTTTGACTTATTTTAAGACATCTCATCATGAAAATCAGCAAATTTTTCTTCCAGTGGGTGAAGCAAATTTGTCCTAAAAGCAAGCCAATTTGTCTGCCAGTGCGTTAAGAAAATTTGTCTTGATAAGAGATTGATAGTCTTAGATTGAAGATAAGTCTTCTTAAATTAAGTCAAAATGATCTTTCAAGAGAGCGCAAGGTAAGTCTTTTCATACTAGAAACAATACCAAATAGATTTTTTTTATCTTATTATACGATTAATAGCACTTGGTTAGATTTGATTTTTTGCAGTGTATCAGGCAGGGTTCTAAAGAAGTATCGGCTTCTTCATAGGCTTCGCCAGTTTGGTGTTAGGTACAGACAACTATCATGCTCTTGCAGTGAGCCATTGGATTGCCAATGCTTTCCCCCAGCTACTCTTTGTATAAGAGACTGCTCAGAGGAGCAGCAGACTGATGCAGGGGCCAGGAAGAGCCGTCCATTGAAAGATCCTGGGGGTGCTACTGTTGATATAATTATCAACAGTATTGAGATAGGCTGACAGTGGTGTATGATGATCACTGGTGGTTAGGAAAGTCCATTGATGTAGATATAGAACACCAAGATGTGAAAGTTGAGTTTTTGCATTCTTGTGGTCCTACTGCCAATTTTCACCCTAAATATGGGAGGAGGGTAGCCTAGAAATCTAGACGTATCCTAGCAGCAGCAAATGTAATTTGTAGCCAGGGTAGTCTAGCAACTCTCTGTTGGCTTGTGAGCTGGAAAAATCAAAGTTCAATCAGGCCAATCATATCGTGTGTAGAGTCGGTGGGCGGGCTTAACATAATGATGACAGAGTTGCGACGGTTCCATGTGAATTCCTTGCTACTTGAAAACAAAGAAGATGGGTGCTGGAAAACAGCGGTCTTTGAATCGCGACTGGAGTTAAGCTTTTTTTTTAAGTTGGCAAAAGTTTGATCAACTAGCCAACTAGCTCCACTGGTGGGAAAGCGCATGGGACTCATGAGATGTAGGCAGTGTTGGGAAGGATACTTTCAAAAAGTATTCTGTTACAGAATACAGAATACATGCCAAAATATGTATTTTTGTAACGTATTCAATCTGAGTAACATATTCTGAATACTTGGATTACTTCCGTATTGAATTGCAATGCAGCCATCAAATCCTGCTTACTAAGCAGGCCTATTCTGGTGTGTTCTTCTGTTCCAAATGGCTGAAGGCCCACATAGGATAATGTAAAGTCAACTAAGCTACCTGATACAACTATAAAATAGCAAGGTGACCAGTAAAACTACAGCAGGCAACTAGGCTAGGAGGAGGGATGTCTGTTTCTGTCCAGTGAAAGATTTTGAAACAGCAGGGACAGCTTGTCCCCTCCAAGCAAGCCAGACCAGGGAGCTCTATGCCATAGCCCCTGATGTTATGGACTTCATAGAGCATAGGCATGTTCAACACCTCTTGTCCAATGCCCAAGTCCCGCAGGTTAGACAAACTATTATATATAAATATTTAATACTTGGCTCTACAAGGCAGTAATGATTTACTTACTTGCTGAGAGAAATTGGAGCAAATCATAGAACTTACTTGCCTGAGGTCCTGTAGAAACTCTTTGTTTGAAGTTTGATACCATTTCCCTTGATCCTGCCATGTCAAAACTAGGTAAATATCTTTAATCAGTTTGATTCTCGATTAGTTTGTCAACACCGTCAATTGTGTGTCAACACCGTCAGTTGTGTGTCAACCCCGTAAGATGGAGGTTTTTCATTTTTATAAAAAAATGTATGTTTCTTTTGTTCAATTGAGTGTGTTCATACATTAAAACACCAACTTATCTACATGCATCAGTGTCTTGTGTGCACAAAAGCACTGATTGTATATATTAAAAATTAACAAATAGTAAACTAAATTAAGGTAATTTTAAATGGCTTATTCCAAAACAATGTAAAATTATATTAAAAGTGTATACAATGCAATTTATCACTAAACCTTGCTAAGGCACACCATTTCTACACACTTAAAGACTTTACAGTGTTGTTGAATTGATCAAACACACACAAAAACATATTTTCATGTGTCAGACGGAGTTGACAAATGACAAGTTACTAAGTCAGTAAATGTCAATTTTTATAAAAAGTGGTTAATAAAAAACCTGTTCCTTTTCAGGCATGATAGATGAGATCTATGTTTATGATGATATCCAATTCGAATTAATGTAGTATTGATTTTTTGTTTGTCACTTTTCAAAAGTACTTTTGTCCCTTATCTCAAGTGAACTATAATAAGAAAAGGTATAAGTGTGGCCACAATTCGGCTGTGGGATGGAGGGAGGGGTTATGCATATGTGCTAATATAGCACGCAAACAGTGAGGCAGTAAGTCAGTGGTAAAAAGTGGCAAGTGGACAGACAGTACCCAAACATGGAGAGGGTGGAGAGGCAGACAGACTATGCGGAGAAGTCTATTTCTCCTCTTCCCTTAAGTGAAGCATTGAACAGTTCAGTGGCCCTGGGGACAAATGACTTCCTCAGTCTGTCTGTTGTGCAAGGCAGTGAGCAAAGTCTCCAGCTGATCAGGCTCTTCTGCTTAACAATAGTGCTGTGGAGTGGATGACACTCAGGGCTCAACGCGTTTGCGCCCACTTCAGGCATATTTGTATCGCAACGTGCATGTAAAATCATTGCGAAGTATGTACAAACAGGCCGCAATGATGTAAAAGCACAAACTGCCTGTCGAGGCTAATTGCGTTTTTTTGTGTCATGCATATGCATTCATGGGAGGATCCAGGGGAAAGTGGGAGTTTAGTGTAAAAAGATGGGAGGGGAAGCGTTAAGAGCGCCTAATTATGTATTCCGCGGTATGTACAAAGACTGCTCCTGAAAGCGCCGCGCCTATTCTTGCCCTAAATACTTCCGCCTTTGTAAAAGCAGGTGTTAATCCAAATTGCAGTTCAATGCGTCAATAAGAGAACCTTTCAAAAACAACAGAATCGCTATTTAGAGCACCAGTTGTGTAAGTAGCCTATTTGTACTATCAAAAGCAACCTTAACTTTCGTTGGCCTTTTTAATGTCTTACTTTCACTTTCACGTCATTCACTTAAACTTTCCTACTTGCTAGATTTGACCAATTTTCCATAGCCTACACATCGCAGTAATGCCCTAGTAATCGCACAAGTACTTTGAGTAAAACTACTGATCTTCATTATCTCCCCCTGCTTGTTGACATCTTATCATGTATGGTATAATTTCATGATCGCTAAACGTTTGATTCTTTTTAATGTTGTCATCAGTTAACTTCAACTTCAACTGCGGTTTGTCCATGACGCTGATAACGCTACGTTCGCAAATGTACGTACATCTGGCCCACATTGTCCAAAATGTTGATCAGTTTGTTCAGGGTCCTTTTGTCAGATATCAAAGTGATGCACTCCAGATCAGCTCCCACTACAGAGCCAGCTTTCCTTACCAGCCTGTCAAGTCGCCCAGCATACTTCTTCTTTGTGCTTCCTCCCCAGCATACCACTGCATAGAAGAGGACACTGGCAACAACAGACTGGTAGAACATCCTGAGGAGCTTGAAGGACCGCAGCCTCCTCTGGAAGTACAGCCTGCTCTGACCTTTCTTGTAGAGTGCATCAGTGTTGGCTGACCAGTCGAGTTTATTGTCCAGGTGGAGACCCAAATACTTGTAGGTGCTTACCACCTCCACAATGACCCCATCATCATAATTCAGGGCACCAGGTGAGCATCCACACCTGCAAGAGCTTGTCTCCCAGTCTGAGGGGTTGGATGGTGTTAAAAGCACTTGAGAAATCAAAGAACATGATTCTCACAGCACTTTGCCCCTTGTCTAGGTGAGAATGTGTCCTGTGTAGAAGATAAGTGATGGCATAGTCCATGCCCACTTTCTCCTGGTATGCAAACTATAACGGGTCTAGTGCATGGTGTACCTGGGGTCTTAGCATACCTAAGACCAGTCGCTCCATTGTCTTCATCACATGTGATGTTAGAGCGACAGGCCTGTAGTCATTAAGCTCACTGGGGTGTGGCTTCTTAGGGACGGGGTGAGACATGATGTCTTCCACAGTGTTGGAACTTGTCCGAGACGTAGACTCAAGTTGAAGATGTGCTTCAGTGGCTCCCCCAGTTCAGCAGCACAGGCCTTGAGTAGCCTTGGACAGTCTGTCAGGCCCGGCTGCCTTCTTGGGTCGAAGTTTCTTTAGTTGATCTCTTGCTTGATCTGCTGTGATGATGGGGGGGGGGGAGTGCATCTGGGATCTGTGTGTCTGATTGCTGTTGACTGAAGTCGTTGTCACCTTATTGTCAAAGTCAAAGTCAAAGTCATAGTCTGCTTTATTGTCAATTTCTTCACATGCCAAGACATACAAAGAGATTGAAATTACGTTTCTCACTATCCCACAGTGGAGACAAGACATATTTTACCAATTAAGTCCACAGACAAACATAACATTCAAGTAAACAATAAGAAGTAAATAAGAAGGCACATACAATGAAGAAATAAGATCAGCAAAATTGGGTTGAATGCAATTGTGCATAGACAGTCAATATAATAGTGCAAAAGTCAGGCCAGTAAATGGCTGAGGTAGTTCTGTTTGACCTAAGTAAGCAAGTGGCATAGTGGTGCAAGTTATGTAAGAGCAGAAGTGTGTTGTGTTTTCAGGACAACAGGACAACAACAACAAGTTGCAAAGTGTGCAAGTGTACAAGTGGAGTAGTGCAAGTATATAAGTAAGTATATATACTTTTTTGATCCAGTGAGGGAAATTTGGTCTCTGCATCTCAATGGTTCCTCAGTAGAATGTGGTCATGATGGCTGGTGGAGCACTTGCTCGCCTGAGTTTCTGCAGGAAGTAGAGGCGGCGCTGAGCTTTCTTCGCCAGTGATGCAGTGTTGGTGGTCCAGGAGAGGTCTTCACTGATGTGCACCCCCCAGGAATTTGGTGCTGCTCACTCTCTCCCACCACAGCACCGTCGATGGTCAGTGGCAGGTGTTGGGTGTGACCTCTCCGGAAGTCAACAACAATCTCCTTGGTCTTGCTGACGTTCAGCAGGAGGTTGTTGTCCCTGCACCATGTGGTCAGATAGTCGACCTCCAATCTGTATTGAGTCTCGTCGCCCATGGTGATGAGACCCACCAGAGTTGTGTCGTCAGCAAATTTCACTATGTGATTGTTGCTGTAGGTTGCAGTGCAGTCATCGTCAGCAGGGTGAAGAGCAGCGGACTGAGAGCACGCAGCCTTGGGTGGCCCCGTGCTCAGTGTGATGCTGCTTGAGATATTGTTGCCAACACGTATACTTGAGGCCTCTGACAGAGGAAGTCCAGTAGCCAGTTGCAGAGGTAAGTACTAAGTCCCAGTTTGTCAAGTTTGCAGATGAGTTGTTGTGGTATTATGGTGTTGAATGCAGAACTGAAGTCTATAAACAGCAATCTCACATATGAGTCTCTCTTTTCCAGGTGGGTGAGGGCTGGGTGGAGGGCAGAGCAGATTGCATCCTCTGTGGACCGTTTGGCTCGGTATGCAAACTGGAAGGGGTCCAGGGTGGGGTGGTAGTCATTGAAGCAGGATGGAGCAGTTTTCTTTGGCACAGGTATGATGGTGGCAGCTTTGAAACATGATGGGACGATGGCTTGCTTCAGGGAAGTGTTAAAGATGTCTGTGAAGACATCCTTAAGCTCCTCAGCGCAGTCCTTCAGCGCACGACCTGGGATGTTGTCTGGGCCTGTTGCCTTACGAGTGTTGATAGCAGCAAGTGTCCTCTTCACGCTGTCGGCAGAGAGGCACGGGCTGCTCGTGTGGAGGGGGAGGGGTCTTCTGTGGGCAAGTGCTGTTTTGTGCTTCAAAGCGAGCAAAGAAGCGGTTCAGATTGTTTGTGATCGCCATGTGGGGGAGGGGTGCAATATCAGTGATGGTGGGGGTACGATAGCCTGTGATGGTGGAGGTGAGTGTTGCACTGGTAGTGAGGGGGTGTGGGGGTGGGGGCTGGGGGATGACCACCTCCTTGATGTCCCTGTCAAGGCTGCCATGGTCGTGGACTTCTCGCTCATCAAAACTTTCTCAAGCGATGGATGCCATGTCTGACTAACTACTAGCTCATCACAGTCCTTGCTGTGACAGTTCTATAAAACCACAAACACACAGCAGTCCAAAAACACACCCCTTATCTAGAAACTTCTAAGCAGCCTGCACCTCAACCAATGTAGGACAAAGTCACAAGACTGCTTTATCTTTGGCTTTCCTGTAAATCTGCCACTAGAGGTAGCAGAGTGATTGAATGAAGGCAAAGAGGTATGAGATAAATAATCTTCATGTTCAGCCTTATTTGTGGAATGGTAGAAGGTTGAATGTTATTTATTCATGAGTATTGCTGTTTACGTCTTTGAATGTGTCCAGCGGAGATCCAGATTGTGGATGGCGTCTCTTCTCTTCTCTTGTCTATTCTTTTCCTCTCTTTCATTCTCTTCTCTGCTCTTCTCTACTCCTCTCTTCTCTATTCTTCTCTTCTCTACTCTCTTCTCTCAGGTTCAGGAATCCTCTCCTCCCCTCTTCTCCACCCCTTTCTTCTTCCCTCACCACTGCTCTCCTCTCCTTTCTTCTCCTTTCCTCCTCTCTCTTCTCCTTTCTTCCTCTCTCTCTTCTCCTTTCCTCCTCTCTCTCTTCTCCAGCTCTCTCCTCCCTTTTCCACGTTCCACTCTTCTCCTCCTTTCTCCTCTTTTACTCTCTCCTCTCCTCTCTTTTCCTCTTCCTCTCTCCTTTCTTTTCCTCTCTGCTCTTCTGTTCTCTCTTTTCTCCTCCTCTATCCTCTCTTCTCATCTCTCCTCCTCCTCTGTCCTCTCTTTTCCTCCTCTCTTTGTCTCTTCTCTCCTCTCTCCTCTTCTCCTCCTCTGTCCTCTCTTTTCCTCCTCTCTTTGTCTCTTCTCTCCTCTTCTCCTCCTCTGTCCTCTCTTTTCCTCCTCTCTTCTTCTCTTCTCTCTCCTCCTCTCTCCTCTCTTCTCATCCTCTCTTCTCCTCTTCTCCTCCTCTCTTCTTCTCTTCTCTCCTCCTCCTCTCTTCTCCTCTTCTCCTCCTCTCTTCTCTTCCTCTCTCCTCTCTTCTCCTCCTCTCCTCTCCTCTCCTCTCTTCTCTTCCTCTATTCTCCTCTTCTCCTCCTCTCTTCTCCTTCTCTCTCCTCTGCTCTCACCCATTTTGCTGAATAATTCACACACCCTCATGTTTGTGATGCCAGGGCGGCTCTTCACACCTGTCATGCAGTGATAATTGTGCCTCTGTCACCCCACTTAAGGTACATGGATAGCCTGGGAGTATTGTGATGCCGACAACACACACACACACACACACACACACACACACACACACACACACACACACACACACATAATAATAATAAAGCTCGTCATCCGCCCCCAAAGCCCATCCAGTAAATATGACTGCCGCTTGCTAGACATTATGACCTAAAATGAGTGTGTGTTTGTCATAAACACACACACACACACACACACACACACACACAGGGGGCCAAGTCATCCGCCCCAAAGCCCATCCAGTAACATGACTGTCGCTTGTGACACATGACGAAATGAGTGTTTGTTTGTCATAAACACACACACACACACACACACACATACACACACAGGGGGCCAAGTCATCCGCTCAAAGCCCATTCAGGAACCTGACTGTCGCTGGTGACACATGATGAAATGAGTGTGTGTTTGTCATAAACACACACACACACACACACACACACACACACACTCATGATTAGAAACTGGTCCCAACTGGTTACATTCCCTGTGACTCTCTCACTCTCTCTCACACACACACTCTCCCCCTCTCTCTCCCTGTCTCTCTCTCTGTCTCTCTTTCTCTCTCTCTCTCTCTCTTTCTCTCTCTATCACATATATCTGGACTTGATTATACATTTCCCATTCACACACTTGTTGTAGCTGTAGCTTATATATCTCCTTGAGAGTGTTTCACTACACCCCCCCCCCACACACACACACACACATACACACACACCTTCCCTCCCTATCTCCTGCGTAAGGTCAACGAGTGGATGCACACAAACTCCTGTGTGCCCGTTTATTATTTTTAAAGCCCCGACGACTTTAGGGTACAGCACATCGTTTCCCTCAGGGGAGAACACACACCTGGTTAAATAAATGACCTTTCGTGCCGGGCTCTGATTGCTATCAGTGTATAATGGGCTTCAGCTGAAACGAACTGGGGGGGGGGGTGCTCTGATATTCGTGCTATGAAATCTGCTCATAATTAAAATAGTTAAAATAGCTACATGATTTTGCCTAGTTATTGAATTATCTTTAGTGAGACAATAGACTTTGCACTTTGCACCGGCATATAAATTATGGCTCCTGGACTGTATCGACAGAGCTGTTACTGGAGGCAAATACCATCAACAGTGAATTATCAAGACCCAAGTGCACTTTTGAGTAGCTTGTAAACCATGTACTGTATATTACAGTAGTGAGTGTGCACTTTGTGCCAAGAGGGATCCCAAAGTCAAGTCTACGAGACTACACGTCTGACCTGTAGTCATCTGCTGGGTTCTTGTTTCAATTGGAGACGTACAACATAAAGGAACGTTGCCTATTACCAAACGTCCCATATTTCCGACCTCTTACGTGTATGTGTCACTTAATATTAATTTCTATACAAACCAAGACAGCGGATTCCTAAAGAAACATAGGCACCCACACCATAAGTGTATCTAAATTAGCTATGTATCAAAAATTACATTTTACCGTGACTCGAAGAGCTGTAAACAGCGTTGTAAAGCTGCGTGTACAAATCCACTTGGAGCTCCAGTGGAATTTTGATTTGCGATGAGAATTCTCGGTCTAACCGTTGATGTGCCATATATAAAAGGTTGGAAATAGGCACGCAGCAGCCCAGCACTAAACTCTGAGTGTGGTAAACAAAATTGAATATTTCAGGTAGTAAAAGCCCCGGTAAAAACCAAACTAGATTTTGTTCAAATCTACACACCTATGGCTACTGAAAAATGTAAGGTTCATTTATCAAATGTTATTTTGAAGTATTAAAAAACATTGTTGTTTTAGAATTTTCGAACGAAAGGGTTGGTAATTGGTGGCTTTACGCTACCCTGTGGCTGGGGAGCTGGGTATAGAAACATGTCCGCCTAATCTGCACTGCCAATGACTTTGGATAGACAAAATCAACACTACGGTCCTAGGGGCCAATTCAAATATAATTTCTGACAGCTGATGGTTGAGCAAAAATATCAAAAGATCATGATCAATGACTAACAGACAGACAGACCAGACAGACCAGACAGACAGACAGACAAAAAGATAGATAGATAGATAGCACTGTATTACTCCTAAAAAAGAAGTTCAGGAAAACATGCATTATTATCATCCATCCAAATGGCGAGGAGCATCTCGCTGCAGCCTGCGGGAAGGCGGGCTTGACATCAAGCCCAGCCCACATCCAATTCAGCCATGTGTTTTTGTATTACGTCACGCTGTTTAAAATTGCTGGCGGCGACTCCGGCGAGAGGGAGGCAGTCAGCAGAGAGCGAGCCGGGACTCGCAACGAGACTGAGCGAGCTGTGCACAGTATGCACTTCCACTGTTACTGATCCTGACCCTAACAACATGCACTATCTAATATGTGGTATGGCTATAATAAGGAGACTGTTTACATGTAGCCTATATGAGTTACAAAATATATTAAATGTATACGAGACAAGCTATACGAGTATAATGAGTTTATGGAGTGAAAAATAAACGACGTTCGTCATTATAAAAAAAATCTCGGAGACACCAGGAGTCCGTGTACCACAGTTTGAGATCCACTGTAGTAAAGGATATACTTATGAATATAGCCTATACTTATAACTGTAACAAACAAGGATACAAGGATACAAGGAAGTTTATTGTCACATGCATATAGTTACTGGATGTAAGAAATGCAGTGTTATTATGTCTGGTGTCAGCCTATTTGTGCATTTAAGTTTAGTAGATTAAGTGGCCAAGGGCTGCATAAGAAAGGTGGGGGGGATTGGGATTGGGGGGCACCAACAAGGAGACAACCCAAATAACAACAGGGCAAGGAAAAACTCCCTTACTAGAGGAAAGGTCATGAGACAATGTGCTGTGTATGTAGGGGAGAGGGGGGCAG
>NC_063205.1:24304984-24317484 GCF_017589495.1 Alosa alosa | reverse complement strand
CATCCCAAACCTGTCATATGTGGTTATATGCTAATGTGGAGGTAGTATTACAGAGGAAGAGTAGTTGTTGGTGTTTGTATTGTCCACAGCAGTCTTCATGTGCTCCAAAACAAGAGTCCCAAATTTGCTGATGTGATTAGGTCACACAGTGCAGCGAGGCTGTAGCCTATTCTTGCCTGTTTATCTGACAGAGGAAGGAGCTCAGCGCATCCCATGTGATCCAGTGCTTCCACTAAAGAACACACACACACACACACACACACACACACACACACACACACACGCACACAGACATACACAAATTCTTTCAGTCCAAAAAAGAATGTCCCCGCCAGAGTGCCTTAAAAGGTGAAATGTTCAACATGGAAATTTGTTTCCATGTTTCGTTAGTTAAAAAATGCCATATTGGCAAAAGTGTTAGAAAACTCTTGCATTTTCTTTTTAGAACATTCTCCACATAGAGCATTTAAAAAGGGTTCTTTCATGGATAGTGGAATGCTATTTCGGGGTTCCATTTTGGAACCCTTTATTCTGTAAGACTGCAGTATGAATGGAGAAATGAAACCCTCTGACATCATCACAACCCCCCGGGGTGTGTGGGTGGGACGTTGGCCCAGTTCTTTTGGATGATTGGTTGCTGTGACGGTGGGCCATCCTCTTTTTTGACTGATTGGGTGATCTGGGAGCGACCTGATTCCAAATGTGATATGATCTTGATGTGGAGTAATTTCAGTCTCAGTGACTACATAAGGAATAGTGGGAGGAGTGTAATCCTGCACTTGCCGGATGAAGGAAGGAAGCCAAAACTGGTTGGTGATATTTGCAAAATTGCATCAAGGGTTGGCGTTGTAGATGTTTTTTTTAGTGCCACATCATTCATAGTAAATAGAAAATTGTCCATCCCAGACATAAACATGTTTGTTTTTTTTGGCTTCACATTTTGACATGAGAATATGCTGTGTATGTGAATATGCTGTGTATAGTCACTGATCGGGCACTGAACACTTCAAAGGTCTCTTCAAATGTGATGTGATCTGGGAACACCCATCACATCGTGAAATGTCACCAATTTAAGATATTGGTACCATTCTAGCCACATCCTGGATGTGGCTAGGATGGTATCAAGGATGTTGCTAGGGGACGGTATTCAGGATTTTGCTAGATGGTATCAGAATCTTAAGTTGGTGACATTTCAGTGTTGAAATGGAGTAGTAATCAAGGATTTTTGATTTCACCATGTGATGGGTTTTTCCCAGACCCCATCACAAATGTCAAAGGTCACCTTCAAAAGTCTCTCCCATAGATATTGGAAAGCTAGATACCGCATTGTCTGTTGAGTTGTATTAGGTGGCATCGTAAACGTGGCTGCCATATTGCTAGGGTCAACTGGTGGTGATCAGTGACACCTGTCTGATTTCCAGTCAGAGTCACATGCCTCTCCATTGGCCTCTAGTGATTGCTGCCCCCACCAAGATGGCGTCGCTATTTACGTACGTTCTGGAGCCCAATGCGGTATCTAGCTTTCTAATATCTATGGTCTCTCCCATCTGTCAGAGTCAGCTGTTGCAGCTGAGGCTAGTACCTGTGAGAATGTGAACTCGCATATTTGATAACTCCAGGAACTTTGATTGGTCACTACATGCATAATGATTGATTGATTGATTGATTGATTGAAGAACATGTCCTTCCCTTGTCGCAACAGGAACGTCATTGTCATCTGATTGAGAGGAATTGTTGATGTTCTTTTTTTCTTTTTTTTTTCTTTTTTTTTTTTTTTACAATACGAAGTTGAAGATTATGTCATGATTATGACTTGAAAATCAAACGGCCATATTTCATGGATGGTCCCCCCCTAGAACAGATAGAAACAAATTAGCCTTAGATAGAAGTGCTGTCCTGCTGTCCCGAGCTGTCCTGCTCTCCTCTGACCTCTGTCATACACAGCACCTTATGACCTGATAAATTAAGTTATATTGGCATTTAGGCATCAGCATTTAAGTGGATTTGAAGATAATTCTGACCCCTTGTCATTTGGAGTGAATTCAATCAGTTTACCCCGTAAATGCCACAGACGTGGACAGAATTGAACTGTACCATTGTCCACATTGCCTGAGTTACCTTACACAGTTGATTGAATCATGCAGTGGCCTTAGTTCTCTCTGGCCATAGTAACAGTACAGTACATTACTGTATCTAATGCCACTGTATCATACTTCCTTTAGTAGCATAATGTGATGATATGGGATGAAAGGAAAATTGCTGTGTAGCGCTTACTGTTGAATCACACTGCGGCCTTCGACGCTGTTCAAGCAAAGACATCCGTGGTTACCGTGGTTATGTAATGCATACTGTCAGTCATATGTTGGTGATCTGTTCCGTGGTTTTAGGGTCATTTTCTCAAGCCGTCTTTCCTGATCTGTGTCACTATCTTTGGGGCACGATAGAGTATTCTACCGTCATGGCCGACCGGCTCAGACCCCGCCCCAAATCAACCCAAATCAGCACGTGACTCCTCACTCTCAATACATTCAACATAAAAAAACAGCGTCACCTTCAAAGTCACAAAAGTCCTTTCAACATCTCCAAAGTCAAATTAAAGTGGGTCAAATCAAGTTCCACAGAATGAAAATTGTGATTGTTTAGAATGAGGTGTGAAACTACTGTAAGTAAGGGTTGGAAGGACATTAGAGAGGTTTGCAGGGAAGCTAACCCTGGTCCCTGAGACCGCAGATGCTAATTGCAAGTCTGTGTCACTTTGGATGCAAATGCCTGCTCCACATCAGTCACTTTACTTTAATTGTTACTTTAATTAGCTATAAACTATTTCTGTGTTGTCAAAACTGCTTGTGTTGCTTTTGGATGAAAGTGTCTGCTAAATAGGACTTTACTTCACATTACTCTTTTATCTACAGTATTTGGGCGTTACCCATGTTAAAATAAATGAATATCGTACTTTAAACTGTTAATTTTAATGTTACTGTAATATAATGTTTATTGCTGTTTTTGTAAGGCATTTTGGACAATACCATCTGCTAATAACTATGAATATAAGCATTAACACAGATAAACACATAAACACACTGTATAACACTAAACTGCAACAGTACTGGTGCAATCATTGTTTCCTTAGTTTGGTTATAAAGTTATAAAAACTGTATTTTCAACAACTAAAAGTCAGGTCATGTTAATGGGCCACATTAATCTCAACTGAAAGTAAAACCTATGACATGTTACTTTCTTCAGTGCACCTTATGGTTGTCTGGATCATACATACTGAAACAATTTCACATATTTTATCGTATTTTATCCATTGAGATATAGGCAGATTTGGGCAGATATTACAGTACAGATATTACATGTGTGCTGTCTAGGTAGATATTAGCATGACCTTGGTGCTTAACTAGATGAGATGTAGGAACGATCTGTACTAATGCTGCAGTTGTCCGGCTATTGAATTCATGCCCTTGTTGTTATTAATGCAGAGGTCAACCGGTTGAGTGATATGATTGTATTGGATGGATGCGGATTCAGTCCATGCTACCCCTATGCTGTGCTGTGCTGTGATGTACTATGCTGTGCTGTGTGTGGGTGTGGTATTAAACTCATGCCCTTGGTCTAGATTGGTGGTAGACATTGGTGGTGCAGTGGTTAAGGAGCTGGGCTAGCATGCTAGAAGTCTGAAAAGTTGTGGGTTCAGTTCCCGGCTTCCTCTGTCCACCGAGCAAGGCACTTAACCTTGAGTTGCTCTGGGGACAATGGCCCTAGCTAGGCCCTTGTCATATAATTGTCATATGTCGTGAGTTACTTTGGATAGAAGCATCTGGTAAATGTAAATGTAGTTGCTAGTCCATGCTAAAGCAGTTGAGCTATATAGATAGATACTTTATTGATCCCAAAGGGGAAATGTCAAGGTCCCAGTAGCTTAAGAAACCACATACAACATTCACTACACCATAAACAGGATGATAAAATAACAAATCCACATGACTAAAAATAATTGTAAAAGATACTAAAACAAGGATCCTCCACATGAACGTAATAAGGATGTATACTGTATGTAGCATGAGGCGCTTGCAGTGACAGGGCAGGGACTGACCCTGTGTTTCAGTGGTACGGTGCTCAATGAGGTGTGTGTCATGGTGGTAGTGCAACAGTGCAGGTACACAGTGTATGTAGACACATGCCACAGCACCCCAGAGCAGTGTTGCCCTGCAGTAATCCAGACATGGTCCAGACATCTATCTATCTAACTCATGCCCTCGGTGCATTTAGCTCCATGTTACAACTGGTTGAGCTATTCTGGACGTAGCGACCACGTCATTTCCTCTTGACATAAAGCGCAGTCTATGGGCTGCACTCGGTGTAAACAGAACCACATGGTTTTATTTGTTCTTCATTGGAAATGTCATAGAACTATTTTAATGAGCTAAATAGAATCACAAAAGCATTACAGTCTAAAGTTGATAGCTGGAATGAGTGATTGCCCCCACAATCTACCAGCTGGCTCATAGAAAAATGTCTCAACTAAATGGCTATAAAACAAATAGCTAAACAATGCAATGTCTTAATGTGTGTGTGTGTGTGTGTGTGTGTGTGTGTGTGTGTGTGTGTGTTTGTGTGTGTGTGTGTCTGCATGTGTATGTGTGTGTGTTTGTGTGTGTGTGTGTGTGTGTGTGTGTGTGTCTGTATGTGTTTGTGTGTGTGTTTGTGTGTGTGTGTCTGCATATGTGTGTGTGTGTGTGTGTGTGTGTGTGTGTGTGTGTGTCTGTATGTGTTTGTGTGTGTCTGCATATGTGTGTGTGTCTGTGTGTGTGTGTGTGTGTGTGTGTGTGTGTGTGTCTGTATGTGTTTGTGTTTGTGTGTGTGTGTGTGTGTGTGTGTGTCTGTATGTGTTTGTGTGTGTGTGTGTGTGTGTGTGTGTGTGTGTCCCCTGCAGCAGGGTTGGGTAGCGCCAGCCAGTCTGAGCAGAGCTGCGCAGCTAAACCGAGCACGCTCAGTGAAACAGCGTCAGGGTGATTCCCAGCAAAGACTCACCAGCAAGCAGCATTTTAAAATGCAGTCTATTATTAATTACCGTTAAAGCCCAGGCTTTTATCCCTCTACCCGAAGACTCTCTTTCCTTCTCTCTATCTCTCTCCTCTTCCTCACTCTCTTAGTCTGTCTCTCCCTCTCCTGCTCTCACTCTATCCCCCTCTCTCTCTCCCTCTCTCTCTCTCTACTCCTGTCCATTTCCTTGTTTGGCAGAGGCTGACCGGTAGCACTTCCTCAGCAGTAGAGAGAAAAAAAAGAAAGGAAAGAGAGAACAGAAAAGAAAAGCAACAGAAGACAGAACAAGCCAGTTGTGGCATCCTGTGGTTTATGTGATGAAATGACTACTCGTAGTCCTGGTCTGGTTTTGAGCTTATGTCCTGCTCCCAGCATCCTTTGGGAGCCCTCCCGGCTGTGTGTGAATATGGAGCTTGCGCTCTCTCACATCCTCTGTTCCAGTAGGTCCCAGCCTCCAGGGACCTTGACCCAGGCTTGGAAGTTGTCATTCTGCCTCTTGCCAACTGTCAGTCGAGGATTTGTTGACGGTGTGTGTGTGTGTGTGTGTGTGTGTGTGTGTGTGTGTGTGTGCATGCTAGGGGCTAGGGAGGGGGAGGTGTACCTCAAATACTTTCTATACCGTGCATACTTTCACACACCTACACAGATATACATCTGCAACTTTAATCACATGAATGCAGAATGGCAACTCAGTACAGTACAGTCAAACACTAAAAAGTAGGGCCGGGAAGGGTTGCTGTGGCACAACTGGCTACAATGCTCATACCTCATACCACATGGGTCCAAGAGCCCACAGGGGCCCAGGTTCGAGTCTGACCTGGGTCATTTCCCGATCCCACCCCATCTCTCTCTCCCACTCTCGTAGTGTCAACCTCTAACTGTCCTATCACAATAAAAGCAAAAATGCCCCAAAAATATACTAGCAAGTGCACTAGATACACTACAAACTACTCTCCCCGGTCTCCAGCAATTAACAACAGCACATACCAAACAACCCGTCAGCAACAATTCCAGCAATGTTTGTGTTTGCCATAGCAACTGTGTGGCTGCTCTACTTAAAGCTTTAAAGGCATGACAGCACGCAGACTCTCTGTGCTAAACCGACGCCGGCCGATGGAGAGGAAAGGAGCTGGCCAGTTGACAACAGGGTTCCCTCTCCTCTCTCGACATGTTAGCCGCCGACATAATCACCTCCACGGGTGTCTTTGAGGGCAGCTGTTGAGTGAGAGTGGGGGATGGCGGTGTGATGTTTGTGGAGGTTGGGGGCGAGGGTTGGAGGCGCAGACTTAGGGAGGTCAGTGGGGAAGTAAATATAATATATGTGTGGTGGTCCCCATGATATGTGATCCAGCAGAAGAGTGCAGAAAGATGCCTGGCCCCTGGCCTGGTGGACGTGGGCAGGTATGGGGCCAGATATGGGCCAACATTGGCCTGCTGGGATGACCTGTTCTCCACAGTCTCCTGAGGGGTTTGTAGTGCTGTAATGAGATCCACATGGAAGGAGAGAGAGAGAGAGAGAGAGAGAGAGGAAGAGGAGAGAGAATCGGTTCCTTTCCTATGTTCTAACCCTTTGCATTGTGAATTATGTAACTAACCCCCACTTGTTTGGGCGGTGGAGGGAGTTTGCTTGGTCTGAGGCAGAAGTTGGCTGAAGATCTTGCACAGTAAGCATTAGTCTAGACCGCCACTTTCAACCTCAGCCAACATGTCCTTAAAAATTTAAATGAAGTGGTCTGATTTTTTAAAAAGAGAATTTCCTGTTGGTGGCTCTAGCCACTTAGAGTCATGTGTGTAAAGTGAGTTTTCCGTTGGGCTATCCCTAGACTGTGCATTTGGACTCCACTTTGCATCTGGACTCCACTTTGAATTTCGTGATTTACTTTGGCAAAACATACCAAACATGTCTATTATTCCCTTGTATAATTATGGATTATTAAATGGAGATTGATGAAGGGGAATTAGTTTTAATGATTTTAGCATAGAGCTGCAAGATAACAAAATATAAGTGAAAACTACTTCTTAACTTCTTAACCCTTTAGAAAGAACATTTCCAACATTCTAATAAAATAATGTTTTCATCAACAATGGAAGATCTGGAAGATCTGGGTTCTATTTTTTCCTCAGATGTTCTTTAGAATGCTCCAGAGCCATTGAGGGAGAACGTTTATTCTACAACATTCTAATTATTCTAATCACAACATTCTAAAGACACTGTTGTGATTGTAGCGGCTGAAGGGGAGACTGTATTCAGGCCCATATTCAGCTCTGCTCTGGGTCTCCTCTGGCTGTGGCCCCTGGGCAGCCCTCTGGGTCTCTGTGAACGCTTCTCAGGTGGGGTGATGAGTTAAGTACCAGGCTAACCCAGCTGCTGGCTGCTCCCAGGATATGATGTGAATCTGGCCAGGATGTGAAAGAATTTGGCCAGCTAGGCTTAGCGGCTCCCTGGGTGACTGTTTCCGACTATCTCAGTCCCCGAGGCCTTGTTGGCTGAGAACATGTCCTGACTCATGGTTCAGACATGCCTACCCATACGTTTCCCCTGCCAATCAGGGCTATGCATCCAATACCTCAGGCATGTGCTGGATGTGTCTGTAGATCTAGAGATGAGCTGGCCCGTTAGCTGAGAACATTCTGACTCCTGACTCATGATGCAAACATGTCTGTGATGCACACCATGTCAGTCACTAGATTCTACCCAATGCCTCCAGACGAAAATATATATATATAAAAAAAGACCTCATGTGATCATCCCTCTGGAACCCGTTTAATCTGCCCGGTAGTTATTGGTGTAATCATTGTGTTTGGCAGGCGACTATCGACGTTGTGTAACTTAACTAAGTGGGGATGGACGTGCATGGCTTGTCCAGGCCACGCCAAGCTGCTTTGTTGATTTGCCTTTAAAAGGTAGCATGGCTCTGCTCGGTCGTGCCGTTGGCCCTGCAACCAGTCCTCCAGTGCTGCTGCATGCGGCCAAAAACAAAACAAAAACGCCAATGTGGATGACAGACAGCTGGAGAGACTGTTGAAAAATGAGTTGAATTTACTGCAATAGCGGCTTTCATTGCCAATAAGAACTCTGAAAAGGCTTCCTTCAAAGGCCGACGACGTGGGTTTTGAAGGGCTAACGCATGCCGGGTTTTCTTAGTAGCAGATGTTTTTTTGGTTTTTTTTGACATTCTGTGTTAGTGTGGCACCATGTGCAGGCAGCGGACGGACACGGTCAGTTTGGTGATGACCGCGACACAGGTGCTGCTTCTGCTGCTGCTGGTGCATAAAGCCTCTTTATAGAAACCGGGTTAAATCTAAGAAGCCCACAGAAGTGAAGGAAAACCCTTTAATCATCTTAGGAGATAAGCACCAGCAAGGGTCCATGGGGGGTTTGCTCTCTCTCTCTCTCTCTCTCTCTCTCTCTCTCTCTCTGTCTCCAAAGTGCAGTTTGCTCATTCTGTCTTTGTCTAATGTCATTAGTAGTATTTTAATCAATTTGCTCTCTCTCTCTCTTTCTCTACTATGGCATTAGTTGTCTATTAATCAGTTTGCTCTTTCTCTGCCTTTCTCTAACATGCCATTATGTTCATGCAATTCTCTCTCTCTCTCTTTCTCTCTCTCTCTCTCTCTCTTTCTATTACTCTCTCTCTCCTAGGCGTCGTTTGTTATCTGTTAATCTCACACTCTCTCTGTGAATCTCTCCCTTGTCTATTTTCTGTGTCTCTGCGCCCATCTGTCTCTCTCTCACACTCACACACACTCACACACTCACACACACACACACACACACACACACACTTTCCTCCTCACTGTCGCTCCACCATCTCTTCTTGGTGTTAGTTCTCCCATTAGCGTCCCTGATTTATCCTTTTTGACCTGACAGGCGTTCCTAGATTGGGGTCAATAAACGATCACCCGTGGGGCTGACCGAGGGTTATGTCAAGCTCGGTGGTCACTGACCCTTTAGACTACCCTGGAAATCCACAGTGCTGCAACGAATCAGTCAGTTTTGGTCATAGTGTTATCTAATTGCGTCGGAATCAGTCCGGAATCAGTCAGTAAACATTGGTTGTAGTGTGATCCAATTGCGTACAGTGAGATTTTCAAATGCATGCTTGGTGCCGCCCCTTGAGTTGGGCCATTTTCATTATTCATGGCCATAGCCTTAATCTTTCTAGATTACTAGGGTCTGCATTTTCCAGGCTACCATTAGACTACATTCTCAGTCAAATACCAGGTTTACACAACATGGAAACAGAAGCACTTGGGGCTACTGGGCTAGTAGGAGATGCTGTTGGCCCATCCCTAGCTCTAGTAGGCTAGCATGAGGAACTATTGGAGCAATAATTTCAAAATGTAAAATGTTACAGTACTAAACCCTACAGCTTGTCTCCTATGAGTCACTTTGAATTAAACCACTGAGAGCACTTTCCATGAATGAAGACTCCATAACAGTCTTTAAGTGCACTCAAAGAGACTCAGAATGCATTAAATGCAAACATAATGACTTGTAATAATCATCTTCATTTACGTCAGTAATTGGTCTCATAAAAGTTTTATAACACAAACACAAAGCATTTTACTTTATATTTAACCTAATTAGAACAGGATGCTGGCATTCTCTCAATAACATTATAAATTAATAACACATATATTTTAATGTAACATTTTGCTTCTGTGGAAATGTAATATTGTAATTCTGTAGTGATTCTATAAAGGTTAGTGATAGTGATGGCTATTAAGGTTACTTTTAAGCATTATCCTATTATTATTTATGCTGTACTGGTTTTAAAACTTTAGAAAGTTTGGTGTCTATCGTTCTACAGTACATAGAACAATTTCCTGTGGTAAGGTTCCTACCACAAAAAGGTTCCTCCTTGTTGCATGCCTTTTCTGAGGTGAGAACCAAAGTAGTGTTAAAAGCTTAAAGGTAGGCCCCGGCCGTGGCGCAACTGGCTGGGACACCTGCTCTGTACGCCGGCGACCTGGGTTCAATTCCCTCCCTGACATGGTCCTTTTCGGATCCCACCCCAACTCTCTCTCCCACTCACTTCCTGTCATTCTCCACTATCCTGCATAAAAGCCCAAAAAATAAACTAAAAAAAAGGTTCTGAGATCA
Source organism: Alosa alosa (assembly GCF_017589495.1). Classification (NCBI taxonomy): domain Eukaryota; kingdom Metazoa; phylum Chordata; class Actinopteri; order Clupeiformes; family Clupeidae; genus Alosa; species Alosa alosa. Next base: position 24,307,331 of record NC_063205.1, on the reverse strand, counting down.
AATTTACAAAGAGTCCATTATCAGTGTATTATAGGAAGACCCTTTAATGGTATCTCTCTGGAGATGATCCGGACAACATTGAGAACTATTTGTGTCTTTTTATCTAACAAGACCCTGGGTCCAATCCCCTTGAGCTGGGGAAACCTATAAGCTAAATGTAACTATCTCTTACAAGAGTTTGTTTGTCTGTAAAAAGACACGCCATGGGGCTGGTTTGGGGAGTGTATGTGCGGTGTATGAGCTTATTGTGATATTGCTAGTTCTGTAGGGCCTGTGGCAGTTTGTTGTGTTGTGTTAGTACTCTTTTGTTGTTTGTGGTGCTGTGTTGTTCTGGGGAGAACCCTTGCATACCTGTCAGGTGTGTCATACTGGAAAGGTGTCACCAACCTGCACAAAAAGAATCTCCCGGCGAGAATTTTCGGAATTCTCTCTAACCCCACCTCAGAATCTTGCTAAATGAATGTGGGAAGGAGGTGGTGGAGGTGGAGAAGGTGGAGGAGAAGGAGAAGGGGAAGGTGGAGGGTATGGATATGGTTGGTAGTTGTTGACAGATTTTTGAGCCGACATTTGAAGCCCAGAAAACAAACTTGAAGCTCGCTTTGGATGCCAGAGTAGAAGGGAATGAAATCTTGTGAAACCGCAAGTACAATGGATCGTTTTTCTTCCACGTCTACTTCACAGCTACAAAGGTTGCTGTTAACGCAGAATCAGATATTAGATCCCAATCTAAAATAAAATGTGCTATCGCCTGGAGATATGGTTATGTCAGGCCAGGATGTTCTCCGAGGCCTGCTTGTGGACATGTCTGCACTCACATACACTCCATTCCTAATCACAAGAGTCCTAACCTCAGCCAAGCACTGGCTAGACTGACTGCTCTCTCTGAGTCTGTATATATATAAACTTACATCTGTGTACGTCGATGGGAACCCTAATGATATGAATAAGACAGGGGAAAAAAAGGGGGAGGATGTGTGTGTGTGTGTGTGTGTGTGTGTGTGTGGGGGTAAAGAGGGGTTTTGGGGAAGGAGTATGTCTCACAGCTCTACCCTTTATGGGAACATCTGGAGTCAATTGGCCCGCATTAGGGTTTAGACACTCTTCTGTGAAAATCCTGGGTGGATTTCTTCCGCTGGAAACTTGCCAGCCGAGCCATTCTTAGAACCATGAGTCCACCAACTTAGGTAGCTGTGTAGCACAGGGGGGTCATCTGATGTGGTGTCTCGTCCTTTCACCTGGCAGAGTGCACAAAGGTCTCCGCGCTTCTTTCATGCTTATGTTCCATGAGAGGGAATCGTCAGTGTGTACACAAAATTGAAAAAAAGGTCCCAGTTGACCACGGAAATGTATTTAGAATGCTGGGGTCTTGCAGTGCATTATATTGTTAAAATGAAGATGGGATTCTTCTCGGTTGTTTTAATTTCAGTGCAAGTTAAATTGGAATTCCTTTCGTTATTCCCAACCAGAAATCCTGTCTGTATATTTGTACATTCCCATGTTAGCCATATTTGGAAGGGTTGAAGAAGACTTTTTCCATGCCTGTAAATAGACTTCTGACTTGAAGACGGCAGTTGGATGCTTTGTGTCAACTCCTATCATGTCAAAATTATTGAATAGAAGCTCTCTGAGCTCTCAATACTTCTCACTTCCCATTTCTGAATAGCTTACTGAGAGACTTATTTGACATTCTGATTTGATCACAGACAGATAGACAGATAACAATTCTGATCCAAGCATTCCAGAGGGCTGTAGTTTATTGAACATTCTAGAAGCTAGGGATCCCAGAGAGTTCTCACACAATGCTCCATGTGATTCCGGAACAGTCTGGATGGTAATCAGGGTCACTTGTAATGGCTGAAGCTATTAACTCATCCATTTACCCACTAAAGGTTTGAATGGACTTAACTGAAACACTGAAACGTTTGTGCTTCCAAAGGCATTTGCATACTGTACTCTGTTTTGGCTCTGTTACAAGCGAGGACAGACAAACTGACTTCAAGAGCGACCTATTTTTGGCACGTGGTGCCCAGCCGCGTCATCTGCGTATGTGTGAATTTAAAATAACGATTTAACAACATTAGACAATAACTTCTCTCGGCTTGCTGGAATGTTGTTGTCCGGGAATTCCAACTCTTGTTGTCTAGCATTCTGGTTTCGGCGAAGAACATTCGTGACCGTTCAGGGTGGCCTGCTTGGACCCTGCATGCACGCGGGGAGGCATCCCTACGACACGTCACCCTGCCTGCGAAGCGCGCAGCTGACAATAATCCCCGAGCAATCCCCAGGGAGTTAAAGGCTCAGGGAGCCGTAAGCCTGCTTCCCCTGTCTTAGGCGATGTGCGCAGGTG
>NC_063205.1:24292484-24294984 GCF_017589495.1 Alosa alosa | reverse complement strand
GATAAGAAAGAAGTCGAGTAAGAAAGTGAGGAAATGTAGGCTTAGATTTTGATGCAGTACTAGGCCTACAGACTAAACCACATGTTCCTTTCTCTGCTTTTACCTCATAGGCCTAATTAAATATATCCCTCACTTAGCAAAGATAATGGCAAACTATTCTGGCAACGTCTCGTTTCATAACTGGATTGCATTTTTGTCCGCTTTTCATCACATTATTATGACCATTAAATGTAGGCTATGCTATTTTGCACGCTAAAATCTGATTCATCAGGTAAACACAATAAAGAATGGGAACATAAATTGGATTATGTATTCTAAGTTGTAATTCCTCTGTATGTCCTGTTGGTGACCTCAGTGAGAAGTACTGTTAAGACGCTCTTAGCCGGTAACGTGGAGTAGAGCAAAGACAACATATCAATTGTTGACACAGGGAAATGTTTGTTGTTTTTAGAGAATACAAACCAGCAATACATGTCACAAAAGTTGTGACAGGGGCATGTTTACGACTGTTACTTCACTCACTCCCTCCCACGGGCTGTAAATGTCTCATTCTTGCCCAATATAGGACTTCAGATGCTCAACAGTCTGGGGTCTTCTTAATCTTGTATTCCTTCCCATAATGCACCTGATGTGTCTGGGGCCTCATTTATAAAAGGGTTGCGTAGAAACCATCCTTCATTTGATCTTAGATCATTTCTGAAATGATCGTACGTGTGATTCAGAGAAAACGAACGTACCAACACCCCCTCATCAATATCATTAGCATATGTTTTAATAAAATCAATGGCCTAAAAGCTGTAGCCTATGTAAAATTATATATTGAAAACATTGTATAGGCCTAGCCTATGCCATCTGATGTTAACTAGCCTATATGCGTCAGTTCGATAGCTTAACTAATTATGTTTTTCCCAGTAAAGCTTTCTGGAAAGAGATCGTATGCATCCATGTCCATTGTCCTCTGCTCGCTTTCATTCCTTTTGCTTGCAGTAATGTGAATAATCAACATTTAGTATGTTTAGGCCTACTTTGTAGAAAAAAATTGGGTAGGCCTAGCTTATGGAGGAAAGACCTAGGCCTACAGCATAATCCTGTACGTTATGGTACAGTAGGCTACTGTACGTTTCCAATATGACCCAGGGTAATATGCTGATTTAGTCTACAAAACAGAGGACTAAATTAAGCGTGATATGTCATGTAGGCTTAACGTTTCTTTTATGTTTTTGCTGAAAAAGTAGCCTAGTTCGCCGGTCATTATTCATTCATTCTGCATATCTTTGCTATCGTTTTCTTTCAATAATGTCCAATGGCTTAAATATTGTCCTTTATTGTTTGCTTTAGGCCTACCTTTATATTTTATTTAGCATACATTATTCAACTCACATACTGTCATCTGATCTTGGGCACTGCCAATCAAAAAAAGCAAACAGGTGCGCGCTCTGCACCTCTTTACGCAACTCCGACGCAACACTAAATATGAAGATGCCCTGCTTTCAGAGGATAACTTCCGTCCCTTGGTTGTGTAGGCTGTATATGATATAACATATCTATAGCCTACATTGTATAGCTTACATTCAAATATTACCTTTCTGTTACGAAGCTGGGAATGGCACCCAGGCTAGGGAATAGGCCTATGAGTGCAAATTAGTGGAGGCTAAACGCAAGTAAACGCAGTTTATCCACCTCTAAAATTTCAGAAATAGAGTTTAGGCCTACCCATCTCTTATTAGAGTTTATCCACCTCTCAAAAGAATTTATTCACTTTTAACATTCAAAACTGTATTATCCAATACTATCCTATATTCCCAATACTGTACAATAACCTCCACCATTATCAAACATGTTCTGAATGCCTTTTTTAAAAATCCGATACCGCATGGCACAGTCCACCTCACCGAGATTGCAGAATTCATAGTTCACCCACCTCTTATTTTACCACTACATCCCTGGCACAAATGTACTTTTCTTCTCCTAAACGAGGGCAATTGGACATGTTGTGGTCAATATTAGAGTGGTGAGAACACTAAATATACTAGATCACCTGTAAGAATGTTTCAATCATTCTATCGTAGGTCTTGGTGTTTTTTTAGATATTATGAAAAAAGTAAGCTATACGTTTTTTCACTTTCTTAAGTGGGATATAGTTCTCATTAGCAGTTTTATGCTAAACCATGAAACATTAAGCTGCGTCCAAAAACGTCTGTACAATTCTTCTGATATTGATCATGCATATGGCAAAGAAAGACATGAGGGGCTGTATTTTGGGCACCAGCGCATGGCGTAAAAAAACGGGCCTAGCCCGTTGTCTAAAAATAGCTATCGTACACCACCTAAACCTGGTCAGAAGTCAATGGCGAGTTGTTCATATGCTATTTTAAGAGCGCATGTCAGCATTTGGCATATTGGCAGGTGCACGCACCATCCTTCTATCATTCATGAACGCACGTCCATGCAAAGCATTACAAATTGCACGATTACAATGGGAAACATAATTAGAATAAAG
>NC_063205.1:24282484-24287484 GCF_017589495.1 Alosa alosa | reverse complement strand
AATAAGACACGGAAGAAGCGCTACGCCGAGCACAAGAGCTACCGCGGCGAGTACTCGGTCTGCGACAGCGAGAGCCAGTGGGTCACGGACAAGATCAACGCCGTGGATATCCGCGGCAACAAGGTGACCGTGCTGGGGGTCATCCCAAGCGTGGGCCGACCAGACGTCAAGCAGTACTTTTACGAGACCAAGTGTCGGAACTCCAAGCCCTTTAAGAATGGCTGCCGGGGGATCGACGACAAGCACTGGAACTCGCAGTGCAAGACGACGCAAACGTACGTGCGTGCGCTAACCCAGGACAAGGTGACCGTGGGCTGGCGCTGGATACGAATAGACACCTCGTGTGTGTGTGCGCTCTCGCGGAAACGCCGCAAGACGTAAAAAAAAGACATGTGCGTGTGTGGGTGTACAACAGAGCACAAACTTACACACACAAACAGATACACACACACAAATACACAGGACTAAACACTCAGCTATACAACCACTCGGGGTTCTGAAGTGAAGTTCATGGGTTGGGGAAAGAGAGGGAGGGGAGGGAGGGTGAATGACGCTGTAAATATATAAATATAAATTATTATTTAAGTTATATTAAAAAAACGCATGTAGTTTTTACATGTCTATATATTATGTATAAGTATATTTGTGTTATTTATTGAAGTCTTCAGCAAAGGAAAATCTTGTAAAGAAACTTGTACACTTCCGAGACACATGCAATGCAACGAGAGCATTACATGGTCAGACTATGTGCCTTGCTCAGACGCCGGAACTCCTAACAAGCATTGTCAGACAAATAACCTGGACAATGGGATCAGTTACAATGGAGGTCATGTCAATCCAAGCAAAATTTTCAGCAGTATTGTAACGTTCAAACACTCTGTGGTAATATAACGGTGGCATCAAGATATTGTCATCTTTCCTCTATTTCTTTTTTTTTTCAAACGAAATAATGTTAATTAATGTTATGTGTATATACATTATATAGAGATATATAACTAAAAAATGCATGGAATTCCTGAGAAATACGTATATATTTTTCAAATAACTGATGACTCATTGACCATTTGTGCACAGCAGATGTTCCTATTCATGTCTCCTTGCTATGAAATCAGTGCACACGTATTACTGTACAGATCGGACTGGTTCAACAGAAACCTCTGCCTACCACATCACTGGAGTCTCGGTGCCAGTCTCTAAGAGGAGTATTTCAATCAAAATGTACACGGCAATGTGACGGAACTCAGCTTGGATGTCGGTATTTATTTGTAATCTAATGCTTACCGAAAGGTCAGGGTGCAATTAGCTCTTTCATGGTGTGTAGGAACACAAAACAACTGTCAAGATGACTCAATATGCACCAGACCATAATACATCACATTGCACACTGACAATGTGTGCAATGTGATGTACTGACTTGCATACATGGCCGAAGGTAACACTCCCAGCTGGTGCTACGCTGACATTCCCTAGCTTCCTACTCCCCCTTTAAGCACCAGAGTTGGTGATTGCTTCTTCATACACACACACACACATGCACCCCTTGGCATCACTCCTACATAGCTGAAGAATAACCGCCACCCTGCCCACCCCCATTCAACCTATCACAGGCTAGAGAAGGTAGAGCCTGTAGAAGCCAACATTTGGACCAACAACACAGCAAACAATCTTGTTGCAGGAAGACATATGAGAAAGCATATTTTAAAAACTAATTTGAATTATATATGAGGCTTGTAAACACAAAATTACTCAGCTGAAGCTAATGTTGTTAGCCCTGAAGGCTGAACTAAGCTAACAGGGTTAGATGCTAAACAGGCTAGTGTAGTTGGAACTGAACTGTTTTTGAGGGGGAGAGAGAGAGACATACACACTCAAAAGACAGTGCAAATGTGGGTGTGGTTAATGACACTGTGGTCTTACCGTGGGGAAAAGCTGCCTTAAGAAGATGTTCATTCGTGCAGAGCTAGGATTTGACCAGGTAATCCTCCCCTCATAAGAGGGTTTCCTCCATGTCAGGCTCCTCTTAGGAGACTAAGTATCTCGCCCAAGCAGCTTCACCAGTTATAAAAAGAGTTGGGCCTACTTGACCAATTGCTGGTTTACATAAGCAACTCCTCAACCAACCATGGAAGCCTTGTGAAGGAATATGAAGTTAATTTGAAGTAAATTTTAACAATAGGTTCAGGTTATCTTTGGGGACAGTCTGCATTGTATGTTTGCTGCTGATAGCTACAGTAACTAGCATGTGTCGCTAAGCTCCTCTTGTTTGGTACCTGGTGCTTGTAACACAGGACCAGGCTATAATCAGATTTTACTTGGCCACATGCTCACTCATATGCTACTCTATCCCAGCAGAGACAAGAAGGAGCTAAGGACTTCTGAGGACATGTAAACAACTCCCAGACAAAGCTACAGATCCCTTTAAACACACATAGTTTTAAGGATCAGCACAGTCTGTAGTACCAGCTTTTAGCACATAGCAAAACCTTATGTCTTGAAGAGTGCTGGGAGTTATTTGTGAGGCATGATATGAAAGAGATACGATATGGAAAGAGAACTAAGGCATGTCCAACTAACAGGTGTATCAGCAGGAAGTTCTAGAGAAATCGGAGAAAGGAACTTAGAACAGGGTGGCACAGGAACAGGAGGAGGTGGGGGCAGGGGCAAGGAGCTCGTAACAGCCGCACCTGGCCAGCTGAGACTGGGGAGGTCAAAGGTCATAGTTCAGCTTTGTTTAGACCTCCTTATCTGTCCTGAGAGACACAGAAGGTTACGTTTTGGGCTCAGAGAGTAGGGATGGGGGGTTCGAAGTGTGTGTGTGTCTGTGTGTGCGTGGGGCTGTTGGGCATCAGATGGTGGTGTTAGATGAGCTTACTCAAACAACACACACTCGTAGACATCACCTGACCTTTGACACTTGCCCAAGTCTGCCCTGGTCTAGATTCCTCTCTCAGGTCACCAAGGCGAAACACAGCAGTAGAACTGAAATAGGAATTATAACAGGTCTGTGGCTTAATAAAAATAAGGAAAATCAAACATGGTGATACGCATGATGATGAAGATGATGATGATGGTATTGATAATGATAATGATGATGATGTTGATGATGATGATGATGATGGACGAGGTCAGGATAAATGCTGCTGTCATGTGGCATGTCTATTGCAAGTCAATAAAAACCCATTTGGAATAATCAGACCCAAGGACATGAGGGAGAGGGAGAGAAAGAGAGAGGACATCAACCAAACGAGTGGAGTATCCTATGGCTGCTGAGTATAACGGAAGAGCTTTTCACATGACTCGCGCCCCCGCGCCTCCATTTGGGATTTTACTTCATGGTGTTTCCCCCTGCCCTGGGTGTGGAGACTAGGCTGGGATCCCATTGCATTGTTTCAAGGCTAAATCAAATGGGACGTCAGCTGGGAGAGCAGTGCACCTTTTAAAGGCGAGCCTCAGTATGGATGTAGGAGTCTTCACTTGATATGCAGGAGGGATCCACCAACACCCTCCTCTTCACACAGTCTCTGGATGGATACATAGGCGAAACGAACACACACACACACACACACATACAGAGAAAACACAGAACGTAGGAACTCTCTCCTTGCCCTGCTTCACGCCCTTCAGAGTTATGCTGAGTCTCTTAACTGCATTGCCTTTCCTGAGAGAGAGATGGAGAAAGACAAGAAAAGGAGAGTTGTGCTGTGCACACACACACACACACACATATCAAGAGACAGCTAACACTGGAGTTCTTATTGAGACAATTTAGTGGAACTCTAAAGACGATGGGATTCTTGTTGTTCTTTTCAATCAAACATTTCCCCTTTTTACATACTGTGGATCTTGCTCTGTGTGTGTGTGTGTGTGTGTGTGTGTGTGTGTGTGTGTGTGTGTGTGTGTGTGTGTGTGCATGTGTACATATGTGTGTGTGTGTGTGTGTGTGTGTCCTGCCATTGTGAAGCTTACTGTACAATGTTCTTGCTGCTTAAAAAGCCATGACACACACACACACACACACACACACACACACACACACACAGACACACACACACAGGCTTTCTACTACAGACATGCTCCCAGCTAACAGAGAATGTGCCAAAAATGAATAAAAAAATAAACAATCAAACAAACACCAGACTGCATGGACAATGTAACAAACTGAAAACAAATGAAAACAAGACATTTCTTTTCTGAAATTCAGAAGTGGAGCAAGTTGCCAGTTCTGGGCTTTGTCGAGACTGATTTAAATGTGACAAATGCAGATGTCTATTTTAGTAATTTGTATGCTGAATGTCTATTGTACATTATAAGTAGTTTTTTTTTTTTTTTTTGCTGGCTGATGATGACTCTTGCTCACTTATTTGTCTGTTTATATGTTTGTTTGTTGTCCCTAGTCAAAAAGTATTTCAAAGTTGTCTTATTTTGGCACAACTTACATAATATTCTGAAGTATACTAATAGAATCCATAGCACACTGAAAAAAAAAGTACAAGCCTAGATCTCCAATAGAGCGAAAACAATGTTTCTATGTAATTATAATTATGTAAACAATTAAGTGGACAATATATATATATATATATATATATATATATATATATATATATATATATATATATATATATATATATATATATATATATCAACAACATATATACAATAGTATACAGTATATATATATATATACATATATATATATATATAAATTCCAAAATAACACAGCACATGATTTTTGGCTGGGCTTGTTTCTTTTGAAAGGAACTACTCCTCAGATGTTTGAAAGATGACCGATATATCTGTCTGTTAATTCTGCTCCAGTCTTTATGCTGATACTTGAAGGAGCGCTGTGACCAGGCCTACCGTGACCATTCTAACAGTGACACACTCCTCTGTCCCTTCTTGTTCTGACCTGTTCTGTCTCTCTCCCCAGCTGACGGGGACTCTGTGTGTGTGTGTGTGTGTGTGTGTGTGTGTGTGTGTGTGTGTGTGTGTGTGTGTGTGTG
>NC_063205.1:24272484-24277484 GCF_017589495.1 Alosa alosa | reverse complement strand
TGGGCCTATTCATTATTGAATGCTTACCTGGAATTATGTTTTTCCCTATTCTATTTTTAAAGCAGGCCTACCTGCAGGCATGTAATTGGGCTACAGGAATAGCATGTTTGAACAGCCACTGCACTAGTGGGTAATAATGCCTGATAACTTCAAAGCAGCAAAACAACTTTGCTACTTGGATTGCTTCAAAGAAACAAAACAACCAGGCAAATTAGCCAAGCAAACAAATTAGCTTGCTAGGACATTTGGGGGAAATACCGCTCTGAACTGGATGTTACAACAGAGATGAGATGCACTCTCTTTCATGTTGTGAATGATTGAGGTTGCCAACATTTTGTGACATCATCAATAGGGTCACCTGCCAAACAAAGTTTGGACTCTTCACACCAGGCTACAGTAACATTTACATTCATTCATTTAGCAGTAGCTTTGGTCCAAAGTGACTTACATATGTCAATTATATTACAAGGGCCATTGTCCAACTCAAGGGCACAACAGTAGAAGCCAGGTATTTTTCAAGCCACTGCATGCTAGCTCCTTAACCCCCATTAGCTGACTTCAAAACAAAAGCTACCTTTCAAAATGAACTCTATAAACAGTTTCACTTTTAAGAAGTTTCTCATTCCACTGACTGTGGTTGACTATCTCGTCCCCTTGGAATTATAAGGTTCTGTCTGCATTCTGAGTACTTCTGAGATGCTGAGCTTCAAAGTTTTACAATTCCACAGAGTTATACTGATACGTGGAACAAGCCTCTTTAGATATAATGTCCAGAAATGCTCACAACTTTATGTCAATAATCAGTTTTGACAAAAATGTCAGATAGTACCTTATGTATAAGTACAGTATAGTATAAGTATATATACTCTTTTGATCCCGTGAGGGAGATTTGGTCTCTGCATTTATCCCAATCCGTGAATTAGTGAAACACACACAGCACACAGTGAACACACAGTGAGGTGAAGCACACACTAACCCGGAGCAGTGAGCTGCCTGCTACAGCGGCGCTCGGGGAGCAGTGAGAGGTTAGGTGCCTTGCTCAAGGGCACTTCAGCCGTGAATGTGGGCATGTGGGCACATTTTTCCTACTGGGTCGGGGATCGAACCGGCAACCCTTCGGTTCCAAGCCCAAAGCCCTAACCAGTAGACCACGGCTGCCCCCCAAACTAATATTATAACTTATAATTCTAAGGGGACTCTCTGATGCCAAGACCTGCTCTGCAAAAGAACGACCCCACAGCATGTGTACAGTAACAGCCAACACAACCAGGCCTTCAGATGACCTATGCGGAAGCATCCAGAATCAGAAGCTACACGGACTTGCAGTGCCTGCAGAGACCAGGCCTCACACAATGTCGAAGTGTGCCGGGCCAGGGGAGAGTGCCTGGCCGGATCAATCTATCATGCGTATCTGGGCATGTGGTTTTATTATCGCCTGGGTGACACTTCTGCCATGGCCGTGCTGAAATAGCTGTCACAACAGCGCCGTGTCGTCATGCTATATTACAGGGGCCCAAAGAGATGGGCTGGTTCAGAACAACAGTAGTGCAAACAGCAGAGGATAAGACAGTGACCAGGATTACACTGGACATAGGCAGGTGAGTGTATAGCACCCAGGGTCATCAGAACCCTTGGTATCTTATTTGTTTGTTTGTTTATTTGTTTGTTTGTTTTGTTTGTTTGTAAAGACAGTCTTAATTGTTTACTCTCCTGAGTCTCCTGTTGTACTGTGACTTGCTTGAATATTGGGTAACACTTTATAATAACTACACATAATTCATCATTTATTAAGCCTTTGTTACTTATTAGTTAATGGTTTGTTCATTATTAGTAATTTTTTGTTCATACATAATTTATCATCAGTAAAGCATTTGTTCACACTATTATAAATGGTTTGTTCATAGTAAATAAGCCTATCCAAAAATAAGTTTGTAAGTACATGATTTATATTTAATAAGTAATGAAACAAACACTTATAATGAAATCATTTTCTTATTATAAACCAGTTGCAAACTATTACAAAATGCTTTGTTCATCATTTGTAAAGCATTGTTCCTATGTTAATTCTCATAAATAAAGTATTTGTACACACAGTTATAAATGGTTTGTTCATAGTAAATAAGCCTATATCTAAAATATGTTTATGAATTATTGTTAATACTTAATAAATTATGCAATAATATACACATACACTAATGATTAGTTAGGGTGAGGATACATATTTTATAAACCACTTCCTAATACTATAATTCATGATTAACTCAGGGGTTACAAGTGGATAGTTAATGATATTTTGTGAGCTTATCTAAAGTGAGGACTTTCTATGCCTTGCAACACATTTTCAAATGAGTTGTAAAGATTACATTAACATTCATTCATTTAGCAGACAAGCGATGTGCACATGTCAATTAAATTGAAGGCCATTGACATACTGTAACAGTGAAAGCTGGGTATTGAACCCCAACTTTTCAGGCTACTGCATGCTAATCCAGCTCCTTATCCACTACACTACCTTGGCCCAGATAGAAGCCCCTACAACTATGCAAGAGTTTCTGTTTTCTTCTACTACACACTGTTATTAAACATCTGTAAACTATTATTAAATGCTGTATTCTTCATTTGTAAATCATTATTCCTACATTAATTCTCATCTGTAAATCATGTTTACACACAGTTAAAATGGTTTGTTTATAGTAAACACACATATCTATATTATATTTTTGAATTGACCACTACTGGGTAATACCACTGGGCAGAGGTAGTGTAGTGGATAGGGAGCCGGGTTAACATGCAGTAACCTATAAAGTTGGGGGTTCAAACCCCAGTGTCCACCAATGTGGCCTTGCCCTTTAATTTTATTGACATGTGTAAGTCGCTTTGGGTGAAAGTGTCGGCTAAATGAATAAATGCAAGTGTAAACTTTAGATGAGCTCACAAAATATCATTAACTAACCACTTGCAACTCCTGAGTTAATTATTAATTATAGTATTAGGAAGTGGTTTATAAAATATGTATCCTTACCCTAACAAATCATTAGTGCATGTGTATGTAACAACTGTTAAATAATGGAAACATTACTTAATCAAAAACATATTATTGCATCATTTATTAAGTATTAACAATAATGTATAAACATATTTAAGATATAGGCTTATTTACTATGAACAAACTATTTAGAACTGTGTGAACAAATGCTTTACTGATGATAAATTAGAAATAACTAATGATGAACAAACCATTAACTAATAAGTAACAAAGGCTTAATAAATTATGAATTATGTGTAGTTATTATACAGTTTTACCGAATATTGTTCCTCACTTGTAAGTTACTTTGGATAAAAGCCGTGTGTGTGTTACGATGGCCAACATGAAGAGGTTTGCTGGGATTGTTTGTTTGTTTGTTTGTTGTATCCTGTGTGTGTGTGTGTGTGTGTGTGTGTGTGTGTATGTGTGTGTGTGTGTGTGTGTGTTCTTGTGTGTGTGTGTGTTCTTGTAAGTCCCTTTGGATGAAAGCCTCATTTAAATGACTAAAAATGTTTAAATACAATGTAATTAACAACACTCAACACTAGATGAAGAAATAGATGCAGATGTTAAACTGTTAAATGGAAATAAGTACCTACAAGATAGCATGACAAACAGTGACTCTTGGATTGTTAGAACACAAGATAGATAGATAGATAGATAGATAGATAGATAGATAGATACTTTATTGATCCCCAAGGGGATCAATACACAACACACACACACACACACATGCACACACAGCATTGTGCACTTGAGCAAGGCGCTTAAACACACACAAACACACACACACACACACACACACACACACACACACACACGGTTCTAAGGGCCCAGCACTGAATGCCCCGATAACGATATTTCCCCAATTTTCTAGCAGCGTCCCTGCACACACACACAAACACACACACACACACACACACACACACACGCACACACACACACACACACACACCCCCGATAACGATATTTCCCCAATTTTCTAGCAGCGTCCCTGCACACACACACAAACACACACACACACACACACACACACACACACACACACACGCACACACACACACACACACACACCATTGTGCACTTGAACAAACCACTTAACCTCAAGTTGCTCTGAGGACACTGGCCCTTGTAATAATTGACCTAAGTGGCTTTGGATGAAAGTGTCAGACAGATGAATAGCAAGTAAGGACAGAATGGACCCTGCTGTCTCCACTAAAAGGTAGAACTGCTTGGACAATGAGGAGTAAACAAACAGTCATATGATGTTAGGATGTGATAAATAGCGATCCATTTCTGTCTTCAGTGCAGTGCGCTTTAGCAGGACATCTGCAGAGATCACGGGGCCTCTCGTCTGTGGAGAATGTGCTGTGTTGTGTTGTGCTTCTCCAAACAGTTGTGGATGATTGGTGTGATATGCTTTAATGGGTTTCAGATGCACTGGCAGGGATTGTTTCCCATTAGAATCAATACAAGTTAACAGGTGCAGCACAGCTGACAAATATTTAATACTAATGTAATGTTTATTGTTGTAAGTTGTTTTGGATAGAAGCTACTGCTAATGTAATGCCAATGTAAACATAATATTAGTATTGCTGTGTAACATATACTGATTATCTGGAGTGAAGTGAAAATCTTGTTTGTTTGTTTGTTTGTTTGTTGTATCCTGTGTGTGTGTGTGTGTGTGTGTGTGTGTGTGTGTGTGTGTGTGTGTGTGTGTGTGTGTGTGTGTGTTGTGTCCTGGGTGCCCTCGTGTGTGTGTGTCAGGATGGCCCACATGAAGAGGTTTGCTGGGATTCCAATGTCAAAGGTAAGTACACTCTGTATGATTTATGTGTGTGTGTATGTGTGTGTGTGTGTGTGTGTGTGTGTGTGCAGTACATGCATGTGTGTGTGTGTGTGTGTGTGTGTGTGTGTGTGTGTGTGTGTGTGTGTGTGTGTGTGTGTGTGTGTCTGTGCATGTGTGTGTGTGTGT
>NC_063205.1:24199984-24267484 GCF_017589495.1 Alosa alosa | reverse complement strand
ACACACACACACACACACACACACACACACACACACACACACACACACACACGGCTTAACTCTGATTGATGACAAGTGGAGTCTGGGGAGAGGTGTCCAAGTCCAGTTCCCATGTGTCTATTGTTCACTTCCACCAACATTTATCACAAGAGAGAGGAGAGGGACTCTCATGAACACCGTGTGTGTGTGTGTGTGTGTGTGTGTGTGTGTGTGTGTGTGTGTATGTGTGTGTGTGTGTGTGTGTGTGTGTCTGTGTGTGTGTCTGTGTGTGTGAGAGAGAGGAGAGGTACTATCATGAACGCTGTGTGTGTGTGGTGTCAGTAGGTACCTATTCTATAGAGGACCACACCACATGTACAGTATGTGTGTGTGTGTGTGTGTGTGTGTGTGTGTGTGTGTGTGTGTGTGTGTGTGGGTGTTTATGTATTTGGTCATGTCTGAGTGCAAGTAGTAATTATGCGTAAATGTGTTTGTGTCCAGGTGTGTGTGTGTTTAGCTTGTGAAAATTCTTTAAATATCACAAAGGGAACATGCTCTTGCGAGTATGTGTGTGTGTGTGTGTGTGTGTGTGTGTATGGTATTAGTGGGGAGTGAGTGAAAGCTTTGAGTGTGTGCCGAAAGATAAACGCCACCATAATGAAGTGCCACAACATGTTTGTGAGTCTGTCGAACAAAAGCAGCACCACACCTCAGAGCAGACATTCCAGAAGTTTCCATATGTCCTGTTACACCCTCTCTTTCACACACACACACACACACACACACACACACACACACACACACACACACACACACACACAAACACACACACACTCACACATAGTTACACACAGGAAGCCATGTCCCCGAGGTGTCTTCCTGAATCCTGTTAACAGGCTGAAGGTCAAGAGTTCAGGGTTCACAAGGTCAGGGTCAGGCCCAGCCCTACTCAGTCATCTCCACTTCAAGGTCAAGGGCCGGCCGCGGAGGAGAGAACTGGGGGGCAGTCTCCTAAAGACACAGGAGGACGGCAAGCAAGTTCTATAGGATGAGCGGGGGGGTAGAGAGAGAGAGAGAGAGAGAGAGAGAGAGGAGAGTGGAAAGTAGAGAGAGGGACAGAATGAATGAGTGGGTGGGAGAGAAAAGGAAAATCTTTGTGTGTGTGTGTGTGTGTGTGTGTGTGTGTGTGTGTGTGTGTGTGTGTGTGTGTGTGTGTACGTGTGTGTGTACACGTGTGTGTGTGTGTGTGTGTGTGTGTGTGTGTGTGTGTACGTGTGTGCGTGTGTGTACGCGTGTGTGTGTGTATACGTGCATGGGTGTGTTGTGGAGGGGGTGTGAGAAAGAGAAAGTGAGAAAGCACAAGTCAGTAAATGAGTATGTATATTTGTGGGTCTTGATGTGTGTGTGTGTGGGAGGGTTCTGATAGAGAAGATATATATATATTTGCAGAGAGAGAGAGAGAGAGAGAGAGAGAGAGAGACACACAGAGAGACACAGAGAGAGAGAGAGCTAGCACTGACAACCTTAGAGAGTTCTCCTGTTTCCTGGGTAGGGGCCTGTACAAACTCCACACTCAGCCCGAATTATCATCTCCCTGCTCTCTCTCAGACCCGACACACACACACACACACACACACACACACACACACACACAACACACACACACACAAATGATCATCTTTCTGCTCTCTTTCAGACCTGACAGGAGCAGGTCCTCTATTAGTCATTGCTACTGATCCATTAATCAAATCCATATTCCCTAATGACGCACACACACATACATACACACACACACACATACACACACACACACACATACACACACACACACACACGCACACACAGGCACACACAGGCACACACACACATCTACACAATATAATAATATGGAGATGAAGTACACCATTGCTTCACTCCTTGAGGTCCATCCTTCCCTGACTCATTACATAACATTGCTGAAGCAACAGTTGGGAGCGTTGGTGTAAAGATAGTGGTACCTTTAAGACACATATGCTCTCTCTCTGTCTCTCTCCATCTTTCTCTCTCCCTCTCTCTCTGTCTCTCTCCCTCTTTCACCGTCTGTGTGTGTGTCTCTCTCCCTCTCTCTCTCTCTCTGTCTCTCTCAGCCTCTCTCTTTCTCTCTCTCTCTCTCTCTCTCTTGAAAACATGCAAATGCAAATCCTTGTGAACACCAACATAGTAGGTGCTTTAAAAGCAAGATAGTTAAGTGGTGTCTTTTGGTGATTTCATTTGGCGATGCTGTGCTTTAGGTCTGTCACAGAACTACATAGTGCAAAAGAGCCTGTGTGTGTGTGTGTGTGTGTGTGTGTGTGTGTGTTGACTAAATTGATGTTAATGATATTGATGTGACAGCAGCAATCTTTTGACTGTTGATGTATGGGTATGTTTTTGTGTACATGTCTCAACTGTGTGTGTACTGTATATATCTTGATATATCTTGTGTGTGTGTGTGTGTGTGTTAATTATTGTGTTTCAGTGTGTGTTTGTGGTAATGGTATTGTGTGTGTGTGTGTGTGTGTGTGTGTGTGTCCCACAGGAGAAGGAGGAGCAGTGGAGAAAGCATGTGGCTGAACTAGCATCTAAACAAGAGAACACGCTCAGAGACAGAGCCCTGCGCCTCCGAGACTTCAGGGTAGGGAAACACACACACACACACACACACACACACACACACACACACACACACACACACAGGGATTCATTTGAAAAGAAAAACACCACCCACACAGCACATTCACAGATTTACACACATACAGTATACACACACACACATTACTCACGTTTATACACATGTCGCTCTGTGTACTAACTGAAACCACACAGAGACTCAGACACACACACACACACACACACACACACACACACACACACACACACACACACACACACACACACACACACACTCACACACTGATTGCATACACACACGCTCACCAAGCCACACCCATCAGTACTGGAAACCTTGAACATGCAGCGCAGACTTCATATACAGATGTCCAGCCTGTAACACGGCGGTAAATCTCCTCCAGATGTGCAGCTATAGGCGGCTGAAGCTTAGTCCGCAGACGCTTAATAGTTAGCAGGCGTATTCAACGGGGGCCTGTTCCTGGACCAGAGCCGTTCCGGGACTGCGGCCGATGGAATAAGCCTTTTGGTGGTAGCAGTGTTAGTGGTCAAGCGAACAGTGGATTTCTCATTTGCGCCCATCAATGCAAGAGATATTGTAGGAAAGACCTACACGCACGCACGCGCACACACACACACACACACACACACACACACACACACACACACACACACACACACACACACACACACACACACTCACATAGAGGCACACACAGTCAGTCATAAACAGACAGACATACACACATGTGTGCAGACATGAGAACACACACACACACACACACACTCACTACATACTCACATATGCACAACTGCACACACACACACACACACACAATCAATCAATAACAAACATATGGACAGACACACACACACACACACACACACACACACACACACACAAACACACCCACACACACACACAAAGAGGCTTGCGCAGTCCTTGTTTCTATTGCGACACAAATATTTTCAGACAGCCCAGCTGTGGTCCTTTCTCTGTTTGACCTCCAGTGATGAGAGCAATACAACCGCATGGAGACTTAATTAGTTGGAATGACCAATGAGTTTGACCACTCAGCGCTGAGCTCACACTGCTCCGGAGGCATCTCTTTTTTCCTCTCCCTTTCCCCCCGGTTTTACTCTATCCCTCGCTATTTCCAGAATACACGTTCTGACTGCTTCATATTGCCATGTACGTTTTGCATATGTAATCTGTATCTATAAAAGTATTGTACCGTAAAGTTGGATTCCGAACTCAAAAGAAAAAAAAAGTCCCAAAACTGGATATTGTATACAATTCAACTTTCTCTCTCTCTCTCTCTCTCTTCCACCTCTGTCTTAAACTCCTTATATCTCTCCATATCTTTCCCTCCCTCTCTATCCCTCCCTCTCCATCTCCCTCTCTTCCTCCTCCTCTTCCACCTCTGTCTTAAACTCCTTATCTCTCTCCATATCTTTCCCTCTCTCTCTCTCCCTCCCTCTCCCTCCCTCTCCATCTCTCTCTCTCTCTCTCTCTCTCTCCAGAACTTCCAGAGGAAGGTGCTGGTGGAGGAGCTGGGTCGTGACCCGGAGTGCACCAGAGAGATGGTGGACCAACTGCTAATCAGAATGTAGCCGCAAGTGGATCTCACATCACTGCAGCAGCAGCAAAGAAAATGTGTTTGGTGTTTACCATTGAACACAAGCACGCACACACACACACACACACACACACACACACACACACACACAGTATCTGAGTGTCTGTCATATCGGGTTCAGACAAATATTTAGAAATTATACTCGGGTTCAGCTTGGGTTTGGACACATCGGAGCGATATTACATTACATTTAAAATAGCTTCAATAGCTAAAATTATGTTGGGTAACCAACAGGTCTGCTTCACATGATGCAAAAGTTTGTTTTTTTTGAGAATAAAATAAAATTTCAAAAAAGAACAGTCTTCTTCCTGTCTGCAAGATTTGTTTATGTAGCCGTGACAACGCATGTGCATTTCAGACGGCAAGACAGAATATCTTGGGTGACGTTAAAAAAAGAAGCTGTTAGCCTATCGGGAGATTTTAAGACAAAAAAAAAACTAAAGGAAGTCTACTAGGTGGAGGTATGTGGTAAACACAAAGGGTCTGTACGAAATATAAGGCAGCTATCTGCTGCCTCGCTGTCTTCAGCTCTCTACCAAGTCACTTGCCGTAGCAGGCATCAAGGTACCGGCTACGAACTTTGTTTCGGACAGCCTTGCAAGATAGCAACACAGAACGCCGTTGTCAGGATACCAGAAAGAATAACGTAACGTTTGATTACTCACAATAAAATAGGATTTTGGACATTGAAAGCAGCATGAAGGATACATCTATGCTGCCTTCAAAATTTGTCAAAACGAAGGTATGTTATAAGGCAGCATTTTTGATTAGACGATGCCTCGCTCCCCTGTTAGATATCTAAAAAGGCAGCATTTTTTCCCGTTTTTTACATGCCCAATGACTGTTGCAGTTCATTTCAAGACCTACATTTTCGTCAGTGGTAAGACTAGAATTCTATTTCAATAGGCTATGCTTGCTTGGGCCTCATGTTAATGTGCGCTGTATATGACCTCCTGCATGCGTGCACGCTCATCTGATTCTGTAGACCATGAAGAACTCCATTTTGACAAGTTTTGACAAACTTGAACATAAATCACAAGCATGGGAATAACTGAGCTCGGGTCGGGTTCAGACATAAAAATGAAAAAGCCTGTCGGGTTCGGGATGGGTTCGGATGCAAGCAAGGTTCAGACAGACATATGAGGCCCGAACCACACTCTTAACACACACACACGCGCACACACATGCATACACAAACACGCACGCATACACACACGCACACACACACACGCACAAATACACACACACACACACATACACACACACACACACACACACACGGCGCAGGAATCGTGCCTAAAACCTTCCGACTGCCCACTTAATCGACCAACCAAACGTCATACCATCCGCCTTACTGACATGTATCAGAATAATTGCCTACATATGCGTACATGTACTTACACATATCCAACATGTGCCCAGAATTGAAATGGCATGAAGGCTGGTGGACTGTTTGTAATGGACTGCTTGGACCTTTCAGTAAAACACCAGCGGACAGAGAAGCTCGCAGTGTCTGGCAATGCAGACTGCGGGTACCTGCTTATCCAGCTGTGGGTCGCCAGTCGAACTGACAGGCTTATCATAAATTCACATTTATTCCAATTTGTCTACAGGCTACGATTGAAGTTCCTAAAAGTTCCTATGGTTCACAACCACTCGCAATGCGCTATCGACACTAGTTAACCACAGTTGGTAGCACTATGTTGGTCATGTTAAGCGTTGCTTGCAACATAATGTAAAACTAAAATCTAAGCTAGTAGAAAATTATGTTTAAAGACAAACAAACAGACAAGATGCACCTAAAACAAAACCTCCGGATAGGTAGACTGCAAATTTGTTGTTGCGTGACAAAGCAATGAACATACTGGTAGATTGCTCAATAAGGCGTTTGACATGATGTTTGATTGATCCACCGGTTGGTAGGAAGGGAGGATTTTGGCAACATTCCTGTTCTATACACAAACACACACACGCACGCAATCACGCGCACCCACACACACGCACTCACACGCACCCACACAGTGTGCCTGTGTGCGTGTGTGTGTGTGTGTGTGTGTGTGTGTGTGTGTGTGTGTGTGTGTGTGTGTGTGTGTGTGTGTGTGTGTGTGTGTATGTGTTTGGCTGTGTTGACATGGTAACATGAATATACAGTCACCAAAATGAAATTACCCTTACCAGTGCCAATAATAAGCGCAAGATTAAAGTGGGAAAAGCAAAGCAGCCTTAGTGGGTGAGTGATTGCAGCTGAACTGGAGGTCCTGTTATATCTCGTTCTGTCTGGAAGTCAGTCTGAAGCTGATACTGCAGGACAGATCTGTCCCAAATCCACCCCTGTGTCTGCACTGAGACACACACACGCACGCATACACACACACTCGTGCACTGTCATGCATGCAAACACACACACACACACACACACACACACACACACACAGACACAAAGGCATACATGCACACAAACACACACACACACTCACACACACACACACACACACACTATCTGGATCTGCCCCAAAGCCAAGCTGGCTCCAACAGCTCCTTAGTGAGACACTCTCACTCCCGCTAGACAAAACGGACACAGTGGGGAGAGACCGTGGGACAGATGTGACTGATATCCCCTGAATGAAAGTCAAAAAGCTGCACTAAAACATTTATTTAATATCCGATCATATCAGAGAATCATGTCACCCAGAACATTTCTTTGGCATGGAGCACTTTGAGTCTTTTGGGACTTTTGGTCTGGTTTCAATGAGACAATTAGAATAAAACACATTCATTTGTGCTTTTTTCTTCTCCTCTCAAAGATTGCATGTCTCAGCTGTCTCTATACCTCTCTACAGAATAAAGGTTCACATCCCCATGTTCCTGCTGTCTCTATACCTCTCTACAGAATAAAGGTTCACATCCCCATGTTCCTGCTGTCTCTGTACCTCTCTACAGAATAAAGGTTCACATCCCCATGTTCCTGCTGTCTCTGTACCTCTCTAAAGTGTAAAGGTTCACATCCCCATGTTCCTGCTGTCTCTATACCTCTCTACAGAATAAAGGTTCACATCCCCATGTTCCTGCTGTCTCTATACCTCTCTACAGAATAAAGGTTCACATCCCCATGTTCCTGCTGTCTCTGTACCTCTCTAAAGTGTAAAGGTTCACATCCCTATGTTCCTACTGTTGTTCTTCTCCTGCTGTGTTTAAGTGTCTTAATGAGCCACTTAAGTGGGTATGAGGGTATTGAGGCAGTCAGGCCTGCTCTGGGGCTGGTGCTTCTGCAGAGTGGATGAGATCACACACCTCTTGACCCTCATGTGTTTCGATCTAAAACATACAGGGAAATGGGCCATGTCCCTAGCCTGACGTTGTTATACTCAGAATTCTAGTCAGAATATGAGTCTGATACTGCTCCATTGGGATGTGATTATGTGGCTTGTTTCAACCGATAGGGGAAGAACTGTAGGAAGAACACCCAAACCATCTTTCTTCTCCACAATTGTCTTAACATTGTTTTCTGGTCGTTTTTTAAAGCTATTGCACTGTCAATATCTTCAACAACAGACGCTATGGCGAAATCTATTGTCTACCTTCTAGCAACAGCGTTTCTGTTAGGGAGATCCAGGATGAATGAAACACTTTGTAATTAAACATAATTTTACAAAGACATCGTGTCATACTGAAATCTGATATTTTGTCACTAGCAACCTACATCTGTCCACTGTTAAACACAGTTGCATTTTCAGCTCAGAACAAAACCGATCAGGAGATTTTCTGGTCCGAACCGCTCTGGTTTAAGCATAGTTGCTCTACAACGGAGCAATGCCAGACCGAACTTCCCGACCTCAAATGTTGTGGGCGGGGCTACGTTCGGCTGGCACCCGGGCTACCATGTCCCCTCATAGTGTTTCCACTTTCTACTGGCTCTTTTCTGCCTTCCTCCTCCTCTGCTCTCCCTTTGTGTGTTTCAGCCCATTAAAGAGTCTCTTGAGTGGGTTTGAGGGCCCTGCGATTGTCAGACAAGTTCTGGTGTTGGAGTGAGATCACACAAACCTCTCTACCCTCATCAGTATCTATGTAGAGATGAGAACAGGCCCTAAAAATCCAGCCTGACCATACTCGAGCCCGTGCACATTCTGTCTGACCCTGGGTCGGGCTGAGAGTCTTAGCTCTAATGTAAAACATGCAGGGGGGAAAAGAGTCATGTCCCCTCCTTATTTTTCTTCTTGTTGTTCCTCTTTGTCTTTTTCTTCTTGTTTGTCTTTTTCTGTGTTTACAGAAAGTAAAATCCTTTAAGCAACACCATGGAAGAATTAATATATATGGCCCTTGGCATCAATATTCAATGCTATTTAGCGCTAAGACATTACCCAGTTTGTCAAAAACGATTAAATGGGTGGGATCAACAATGTTGTAGTGCAATATCAAGCATTCCAGGCAGGCACTGGCAATGTCAGACACCTCATTCTCCATGATATTATAAGTCATTGTAGCATCAAAAGGAGTTTGAAGCCTTTATTTTGAGGCAGAAGAACTGCATTGTGTTGCTTTAAAGAGTCCCTTGAGAGGACATGAGGGTTGTTAGGTTTGTGCTGGTGTTGCTGGAGCAGATGAGATCACAAACCTTTTTTACACTCATGGGTATATTTCTAAAACTGATAGTTCCGGTTCTTGATTGTGATTGAATCGCGTTCGATGTCGTTGTAAAATGCAGCATAAACATACACCTTGACCGCATTTCGTTCTATATTACTGCACTAACATAACTTGATACAAAAGTTAAAGTAGCTGTGCCTCGACGTTGCTTGGCAACCATTCAGATAGAGGAAATATATTTATTGGCGGAAGAATGATTCTGGTTGCTGTGCCTTCACTTTATGAAATTTTGCCAGGTATTTATAGTGACAGTTTTAGAAAAGCCACTCGAGTCCGTAGGTTACACTGATTCTACAACACCTAAGGGGTGTTCGTGGGGCGTTCGTGCCTAACAACACCCCTTATGTGTTGTAGAATCAGTGTAACCTAGGGCCTCTCAGGGCTTATTGCTTAAATCTAAAACATGCCCAAGGGTTACTTCCATTCCCTCTTTTCCAATCTGTTGCTCTTTGTCTTCATCTTCTAGTTAGTCTTTTTCTGTGTTTAAAGGATAACATATTTAAAATCAAACACCCAGAGTGTAGCACTGTACTGTAGGTGCCTGGCTTCTCTAGCTGTTGGCTGCTGCAACCAGTTGTTTTATTTGTTTTTCTCGTAAAGACAGTACTCGGTGACTTCAAGAAACAGAGATCTATGTGCAAAACTGCCAGAGTTTTCCTTTAAGCTCTTTAAAGAGTCCCTTGAGTGGGCATGCGGGTGCCTGTGCTGGTAGAAGCCAGAGTTCTCACTGACCACTCAGGAAGAACCGACCACATCACCCCTGTATTGAAATCTCTTCACTGGCTCCCAGTACATTATAGGATTGATTTTAAAGCACTGCTACTTATTTTTAGTCATTAAACGGGATAGGGCCAAAATATTTACTTGCTTCACCAATATTCACAACCCAGATCCCTCAGATCACAACAAAAAAATCTATTAGTAAAACCTATTGTCAGAACCAAACAGGGTGATGCAGCTTTTAGCCACTATGTAGTCCGACTCTGGAATCAGCTTCCAGAGGGCATCAAAACTGCCCTAACTATTGTCTGTTTAAAATCTAGACTTAAGACAAAACTTTTTTCAGATGCCTTTTTTTAACTGACTGTACTATGCTTTGTATGTGTCTCCGTTATTTATTTTATTTCTTGAGCTTATATATTATCTTTTACTTTTTTAATGATTATTATCATTATTCTTTATTCTTATGTTTTTATTGTCTATTCATTAATACTTTTTATGTGAAGCACATTGAATTGCCGCTGTGCATGAAATGCGCTATATAAATAAAATTGCCTTGCCTTGGTATTGGTGCTTTGGCAGAGCAGACGAGAACTCAAACTCTCAAACCTCTTTCCCCTCATGAGTTTCTATATCTAAAACACACAGGTTAAAGGGTCACCCCCCCCTTCCCTCTCTCTCTCTCCTTGTCACTCGTCTGCGTTTAAGTCCTCTAAAGAGCCCCTGAGTGAGAATAAACGTGTTGCTGAGCTCGTCGGCTCCGTGCTGGTGTCGGCACTTTGGTGGAGCAAATCGACTCAGATCATTATCAGTGGCGCTGAGGACAAACCAGCCCCCAGGCTCAGCCAGGTGGATCGCTTACACACACGTGTGTGTGTGTGTGTGCATGTGTGTGTGTGTGTGTGTGTTTAGGTGGGTCCTCCAGTTCTTCTAGGTCCTCTGCAGTGAAGTTCTTTTTTCTTCTCTTTTTTTCAGGTGTAAATAAAGCTGCTTGGCAATACTCCGCTTACCCCACCAAAGACACACACACACACACCTGAACCTCCATTCCACCTTCTGAAGCACCCCCACCCCACCCCACCCTTCTCCAATCTTTTGTTTACGATGTCCTTTATCTTTCTCGTTTTCTCCTTTTTGTGTCACACCTAACTGACATGGCTTGGCTTTCAATGGATGGGCACAGTGATGTGGTTTTGGGAGTGTATCTCAGTGTGTATGTGTGTGTGTGTTTGTGGTTTTGGGAGAGTATCTATCTATCTATCTATCTATCTATCTATCTATCTATCTCTCTCTCTCTCTTTGTGTGTGTGTGTGTGTGTGTGTGTGACCATTTTGTCATCCCAGATCAAGCGAATGGAGAGAATAATCAAAGAAGGAGACCAGAAAGGTTTACTAAAGAAAAAAGAGACATGAATGAAAAGAGAGACAGGAAGATCAGAGAGAGAGAGAGAGAGAGAGAGAGAGAGAGTGTGTGTGTGTGTGTGTGTGTGTGTGTGTGTGTGTGTGTGTGCCGTGCCTATTCCAGTGGGTCGGTTTTTAAAAAGTGAGAGATGATGATGAATGCTGAAGGGTCGTGTTGCAGCGCGTCTGCTCTCTTCTGCTTCCCTGAGGGCTGGTGAGGGCTAGTCTAATGCTGCAGTCTGCTGTATGGATCCTCTTATTGAAATCTGGGGGACATATAGCAAATAAGCCCATTTCCTCCCCCAAAAAAGTTGCTGTGTTCCTTTAACCAAGTTGTTATTTTGATCAGAATGGTGCTTAGAAGTGTTGTCAAAAGGCAATTCCAGTGTGTCATCTTAACATGACATATGACGGCATACATTATCCCGCTTATTACACGGCTACTTGCCAAAACGAAATAATAAACTCTCCACGATATGACTTTAGCCTAGCCTGTATAGCCTAGCCTATTTGTTACGTTCATCGTGGTATTTGCTGAGAAACAAATAGTTCGCACAACACACGCTGAACTTGAATCAAACATTCTTTAGAACACAGCTGATCAACCGTCTGCTTTCACTTTTGAATGAAGTTCCAATCCTTGCGTAGTGATATGCAAGACGTATCAGAAGCACAAAACCCGTTGCCATTGACAGCGGTAATTATATGTTTGCAGCGGTAATTACATGAAATTATACCATGGTCTAGGTTGAAAATGGTGTCGTTTAAAAAGTTATATACGTTCCGTTCAAATTGCCTGCAGTTCTAAATCACTGCGCTGGCTCAAAAGCTAGCCAAGGTAACCAAGGCAGCATTATCAACAATCAACTTGTCAACATTCCACAGGGTTGCAATAAACGGCTGAAAAAACTAACGATTTTAACTCCAAAACTCATTTAGTATTAATAATTGATTTCATATTTATTTATTTCATAAGTGACCATGGTATAAACGGGATAATGCCCTTCGATGCGTCCATTATCAGAAATAAATGGACTTCGCATCAGGCGGTTCACGCCTCCGCGCTGTCCATTTATTTCTGATAATGGACACCTCGTCAGGCATTATCCCTTACATATTTTACCGTAGAACTTTGGGAAATCCCATTCAAGCCAATAGAGCGTTCTACTTGCCTTGTGAAGAGCCGTGTAATAAGACAGCATATGCGGAATGCATGGCTAAGTTGTATCTTCCAACATTTTTTAACAATATCAGGCTCTATGGAATTTGAGTAAATTCTTCAATGTCACTGAATTCTTTTGTTGACAGGCATTCCAAAGGCACTCTAATCGTGTATGCTGTAGGCCCTTCATTGTCTCAATTACCATCTTGAAAAGGGTGCCTTTGGTCACGGCTTGATCTGATAAGACCCTTGACCATTCCGATAAGCGACATGCCAGAACTGGTGTACAACCTGTTCTGCTCATAAGGACTTGAGTGGCTTGAAGAGACGTCCAGTGAAGTTACTCTCCGTGTCCAGAAGCCACGCAAGGCTTCAACAGAGAGCCTCAACTCCCATTCCATCTGCAGGACGCTCAATCATGGAAGATAAGGAAAGCGCTAAATGTCATGTCTTGGACCCAGTTCACAGTTTGTGGTTTAGATGTTGTAAGTCTTAGTGATAAATCTTTCCCCATGCCTCTATGCTATAGGATGGAGGTGAGGAAGATCAGGGAGAGAAGAAAAGAGAGAGACAGACAGAGAGAGAGAGAGAAAGAGAGAGAGAGAGAGACAGACAGAGAGAGAAAGAAAGAGGGAGAAAGAGACAGAAAGAGACAGACAGAGAGAGAAATAGAGAGAAAGAAAGAGAGAGAAAGAGAGAGAGACAGACAGAGATAGAGAGAGACACACACACAGAGAAAGAGAGAGAGAGAAAGAGAGAGAGAGAGAAAAAAGAGAGAGACAGAGAGAGGGCTTAAAAGAAAAGAAGAGACTTAACATTGATCACTTGAGGTTTCTGGAGGAATTTGCCACAGGCCATGCTCATGTAAACATGCACCCTCCCCCCACCCCTATACACATACTGCATAGCTTGCACTTGAAACTGTGTCATGTGCTTGTGAGTGTTAGAGCAGTGGACAGTGCTGTGCAAGGTAGCCAATCTGGCTGTTGTTCTACCCCCTCCGGTTCTCTGCGGGTCGGCAGACAGACCGTTGTACGTGGCGGAGCTCGTCTTTCCAGGGTCAACAAACATCTTATGGGGATGGAGCTCTGAGAGGCCACAGATGGAACAGAAATAACCGTCGGCGGGCGGGAGATTAAAGCACAACAACACACAGAGATCCACGCGCCTCCGCGGTGAACTTTTAATGCTGTCGTAGGGGCTCTATGAGAGGTGAAATCTACAGATGTCAGATGTGTATAAAAACATGCTGTGGATGGGTCCAGGTCAGGGAGAGAGAGAGAGAGAGAGAGAGTGAGAAAGAGAGGGAGAGAGAGAGAGAGAGAGAGACATTTACATCAAAAATACACAAGTAAAATACTAAAAGACTTGAGGACCTTCTAGTATATTTAGGATAGACGCACGCATGCACACACGCACACACACGTGAGGACTGTGTCATCCTGTAAACACTGTGATGTTTTATTTGTGAAGATCATTTAACGTTTAACATACACACACACACACACACAGTAGACGGATTGGGATATTTGGCTTATCGGTCTGTCAACATTGCACTCTTTTATCATGGTGGAGATGATGTTAATGTTCCACACACACACATATACAGACACAAACACACATAGACACAGATACACACACACACACACACACCAGAGGAGCTGAAGGCATCTGGTGTGTAACACTGTCTACCCTGCTCTATTCTGTGTGATGAAGAGGATGACTTAATGTTCCACACACACATACACAAATTGTGTGTGATGTGGAGGATGACTCAATGCGGAGTCCCTGCCTGATGTCAGCATCCTATTCCTGGAAAGTTAAATGCACTGCTGGGTAGCAGCACCTAACCTGCTGAAGGAATGCCCACAGGGACGACCAAAGCCAGGCTAGTGTCACTGATCTCCTCCTGAACTCTCTCTCTCTGTACACACACACTCTTTCTCTCTCTCTCTCTATACAGACACACACTCTTTCTCTCTCTCTCTCTCTCTCTCTCTCTCTACACACACACACACACTCTATCTCTCTCTGAATTGCTCTCTCTCACTATTCATTCATTTCTAACACGTACTGTACATGCATGCACATACACAAACTCCAACATCCATCAAAACATATCATACCTACTGTCACCCAGCCTGAGATTCTGGCTTTGTGTGTGTGTGTGGGGGGTGGGGGTAGGCGTTGGTGTCTGTCACTGGGTACTGAAGCTCACAGGCTGTGATTACAGGCTGTGGTGTTGCTAATTGTTTATTTAGGGCGCCGTTTGTTAACTCCTGTGAGAAAGGTTTAGAATCCTAATTGCAGGCTGAGCATGCTATTTGCTTTGCTTTGGGTAGGAGAGGCTCGGGCGATGACAGCGGGCTTAGGTTACATGTCGTCTCCATGTCAGGGGAGATGTAGCCAGGTACCCTGAGAAGAACACACATATCACACATACTGTACACACACACACACAAAGGGTATGTAGCAGGTTGGGCAGGGTGGCTTTAGGCAGAATGAAAAAGATCCACCCAGACAGTCTTTGCCAAAGTGTCTCAATGTTTGGAGGGAATTCCTTTTACGGAGCAGAACAGAAGACAATTTGGGGACAAATCTGGGCCTCGGACTGACACCGGTCTGCCAGACATGAGCCAGGACATGAGCAGATCCCAAGAAATGGACACTTTACTGCATGTTCTACCAATTAGAATCTAATGCTACGTCACTTGTTCATTCATTACTCCTGATCAATCAGACTCTAATGCTACGTCAGTCATTCATTCATTCATTAGTCCTGACCAATCACCTTTCACTTTATAATGCCTCATCTTACATATCTGCTGCTTCAGGTCATCTCGATGATCCCTCCTTCCTCCCCCCCCTCACAAGTTTGGTCTCTGCCAGGTGATCTGGAGGGTCAAGATGCTCCAAGATCTGGACCGATGTCAGGGCCTATGCCAAAGACTTTCATTTAAGTGTAAGCCTCCCGCACTTTGTGAAATTTTTTGTGAATTAAATCTTCAAATGTCATTCACTTTTTGGGAGAACTGCTATCTGGAGTCTGATGGGTTTCATGGTCCTTCTCAGAACACCTCAGTGCGCCTCGGAATACTATTATACACAATCCACCAGGTCTAGTCCTGTCTCATCCAGCAAAAGTCATTTAAATCAATTGTTGTAGGATTTCCTGAAAGCTTTTCATACTTTCATATGAAAAAAAAAAAGCTTGGTAACACTTTACTTGACGTGTGAGTTCATAACACATTCATAGCAGCTGTCATAAACTGCACATAAAGCATTCATGACTGTTTCATGAGACATGACTCAACATTTATACCAAACCTTTCATGAATGTGGAAGACAGAATGACGACAAAGTCCAACAATCGCAAAGCAGCATGAATGCTTTATGTGCAGTTTATGATAGCAGTTATGAATGTGTTATGAACTAATAATGTGTATCTTGAAGATGTGACTCACATCGAAACATTAGTTACCATTTGTGTAAGCAGAAATATTGTTGTGCGGAGTTCTGAGTTCTAAGAACAGAGAGTACAAGTTAAGTGTGCACCCAGATAGATCTATATCTATATATATATCTATATGTTGGGGTTAAATTCCCTGACAGTTACCAACAATGTTAACAACAAACTCAGCTTCACTGCAACAGCTTTTGGGGAAGCAGTTGCACTATATCCCACTTTTGCTGCCTTTAAGCCACTTAAATCCATAGCCTAGATGAGCATTGCGAATATGTTACAACTTGACGTGATGGTGAAGCTAAATGCCCAAGAAACGTCACGTCATAAAAGTTGTAGGCCTACTAAACGCAAAAACTTAATGACAGCTTGTTCGTGGTGGTGTAGTGCTGCCTAATTGAAATGGGATAAGGGTTATCTTATATTCGGCTATTATGTGTGGCACATTTATTGGGCTTTTAACCTCTTTTAATTTATTTGATGAGGAACTGATAAAGACTGAGCAGCAGAAAAGTCATAGTCAATACATAAATTGTTTATTATTATAATTAGGCTATTGATAGCCTACTATTACTTTACTACTATTACTGTTATTATTATTATTATTATTCGGATGAGGCAAAGGAATGTAAATCTGAGTCTGAAATGTTGGCTACAAACAGTCTATACTGCTGTAACTGCACTGCTGCTATTATTAATTGTTAACTTCCGGGAACTATTTGAGGCTTCCATTAGCTGCCATTGTTGGAAAAAAATGGAACATTAGCGTCAATGGAGTTGTCGCAACTCTACCTTTATATGGCTCTGGTTCAATTCAATGAACCCAGATATTTCTTTAGAATGTTCAATTTCCAACATTTCCGTCATAGTAGTGTGATGGTACCGGCTTAAGGGTTGAAGGGAACAAGTGGGATTGCACACTAGTTGTTCTGTTGAAGCGTTTTTAGAACCTAAATATAAAAGGGGAAGGTGAGAGAAACAGAATGGGGGGAGAGAGTGAGACAGAGAGAGAGAGAGAAAGAGACAGAAGGTAGGCTACAGTAGGTTTGTATGGGCTTGTAGGTCGGTATGTGGAAGTGCAGAAATGGAGTGGCTGTGGCCAGGGGTCTCTCAGGGCTCAGCTCCGGGTCCTCATCTAATCCTCTTTCAGCTCGCGGGCAGATAAAAATCAAACTGTTTTGTGACAGATGAGCCACAACACAAAAAGATCAAAATCCTGTCCTAGGGGGAAAAAGGATAATACTGTGGCGCAATACGTCATAAAGCAACAACTTTGGATGACGCAGAAAAAAAAAGGGAAAAAAAATCAAGCACATTGTCCCTAGAATGAAAGAACAATGTTCAGGAAACAAAGTATACATTGAAGCGATGTAATACCTTTAACCAGCTTACCTTTTTCATGTTTCTTTTGTTTTGCAATCTCTTTTTACGTCATTTCATTGAGCTCTCGTTTTAAACTCCAGTGTACTGTAGGCTTGAAAGCTCAGTGTTTCAGATTATGAAGACAAACCTCGGCTGCTCTTAAATGCTTTGCTTTGGGATGATCCTCTCTCAAGTAAAGACATGCTTTTCAGGACTTGGCACAAAGTTACATATAGAGTGGTAAGAAAAACAAAAAAAAAGATTTGCAATGAAAAGAAGCATGCCAAAGTATAGCAAAAATAAATACATAAATAAAAATAAAGAAATCATTGATCCTATCGACACTATTTCTTATTGCTAGAAATCTGAGCACTATAAGAGAAAAACAGATGGTAGGACAGTTAGGGTGATAAAACTTCTCTCTTTTGAGCAGTTTTCTAGTTGAGAAGTACAGCTTCGACCGTGAAGGCCTTTTATGGCCAGATTGTGGACAATAATGAGGAATGTGTCAATATATCACCGCTCCAAGTTAAGTTCGTCTGCCAAACCCACTGCATGTTGGAATTTGACTGAGATATATTATGTTTGAGGGTTGTGTATTATGCTCTGGTATTGTTTGCTACAGTGTCTGAATCTTATGTGCAAAACTGAAATGAAGTCTGGCAGAGTGGCTGCGTGCACATCCCACTTATATTTAGGCCAGGTGCAGGACAAAGTATACTATAAGGTATAAACAACTGGTAACACTTTACTTGACAGTATTGACATAAGAGTGACATGAAACTGTCATGACATATGATACCGTCATGACACATGAACCCTAGCCATAACCCTAATCCCAATCCTAACCTCTAACCCTAATCCTAACCCTAACTCGAACCCTAATCCTCAACCTAACTTGTTAGGACAAAAACGGAATGTCACTTAATAACAGAAGCGTTATGTCATAAACGTTTATGACTTGTTTATGACACATTCATGACAGTGTCATGTCACTCTTACTGTATGTCGATACTGTCAAGTAAAGTGTAACCAAACAACCTTTCACAGATCAACTTTCTTTCCTAAATTCATCACCTCAGCTCTGATCTGACCATAGACTGCCCTGACACACTGCACTTCAGATATTAACTTACTCATGGACTTTGAGCACCCTGAACACTGCTGTCATTCACTGTGCATAATGCTTTTTTAGATAAGATGATACATTTGTTTTGTATGTGTTATCAAGACAAATTTGCCTAATGGCAATGGCAACCAAATTTGCTTGTTTTAAGTACAAGTACAGTATGCTCAGATTTGTAATATGTCATATCTGGAGGGCAATTATTGCAGTGCACACACACACACACGCATGCAGGATACGCACATCTGTGCACGCACGCACACACAAACACAAATGCAAACACGCACAGACACACCCATGGTTCTGATCCCCTAATGGTCAGAGGCCTTGTAAAAAGATTAAAGTAGACATGAAACAGAAAAGGGGGATAAAGCCAGTTCTTGGTGAGTGCAGCTGAGCGTGACCTACTAAAACACTATGCTACTGTATGCCATGCTAAAACACTATGTTATACTTGCTATAACATGCATAGATCTTTCACTCACGAGTGCTGTGTTGTTTGGCTATAGATGGCCAAGATCTATTGCCATTTATTAACTTTTTTAAGTATATTTTTTGGCTTTTGCCTTTATGTTGATAGGACAGTGGAGAGAGACAGGAAGTGAGTGGGAGAGAGCGATGGGGTGGGATCTGGAAATGACCGCAGGTCGCACTCGAACCCTGGTCCCCGTGGGGGGAAAGGCCCAAATGTGGAAAGGTGCTGCTCCTTGCATCACAGCTCCATTCATTGTCATTCATTCTTACCTGTACTATAAATCACTACGGGGAACCTTTGGAAAAAATAGTGGTCTACATCCATAGCACATGGGTAGTAAAACTACTGGACAAATACGGGCTGAAACAAGCTGATGTTGCTGCTCCAAGCATGTTACAGGGAAGCTACAGTGGGCATCGCTTTCAAATGACCACTTCATTCGCGCATTACGCGGCGTGAAGCTGCGTGAAGCTTTAGTACCACTTTCAGCCACTGTGCGTCGCTCTGCCACTGTACATCGCTCTGCCTGCCGTCCCTTACATAATCGTTGCCGAGAGTAATCCCAGCCTACGAATTCAATAACAAAATAAATCATGCATAATTAAACATTACCTCGATTTAGGCTACTTGGGTATTTCTTAAGGCTTGACTACACGAAAATCGAATCGAAATTTGCTGTCTACATTATTGTCAGTGTTGGGGTTAGCGCCTCATAAAATCAAAACAGTGGTGTGATAATTGAGCCAGTAGAGAAATAACTGTTCAGAATTAATCTGTAGCCTTGGGTAGGCTTCTGCAGAAAACAATGTTGTTGCCGATTTAATACTATCTGGCGGCGTTTTTAACAGGCTACGCATAATAGAGGCTTAGACAACTATGACCCACGTTT
Organism: Alosa alosa; assembly: GCF_017589495.1. Taxonomy (NCBI): domain Eukaryota; kingdom Metazoa; phylum Chordata; class Actinopteri; order Clupeiformes; family Clupeidae; genus Alosa; species Alosa alosa. The sequence continues at coordinate 24,247,977 of NC_063205.1, read as the reverse complement.
TGGTTTCGTAAATTAATTTGCCCTACTTCTTGACTGCAATGTAGTCAATTGACTGCTTGACATGTCATTTTTATTTTTCTGTACGATAAACAATTACATCTGCTTTATGCCGCAAATTACATTCATATTTGGCTGACTGCAGACGGCGCCACTTCCCTCCCCATATTCCAAGATTAAGATAGTATGAAGTGCTTTTTGTATAGGCTACCATCATAAAAAAATAGTTAAAACGAATAGCTATTTGCAATTTGACAAAACACTGGTCGATCATTTTGCAAATCTTTGAGGACGATATGAGCCTGTTGCATTTAGTTAGATGTCCGGTCACGCATAATGTTTGAAAACCACTGGCTCGTAATCACAATAATTTAACACCACGACAGTTGGATAACCTACTTCATCATGTCCCCATGCCTACATTTTTTGTGAGTAGCATAGAGATCGTTAAAAACAATAAAGTATGGCTCTCCGTTTGGGACATCGAAAACTTATATTTTTAATAGACTACCGTCCCGAAGATGCTGACTTGCAAAAAGCCTCGGGATAACCGTTATCTCCACTATCATCAGTCATGCCCCTTGATCAAAGTGGGGAATGAAATAAAAGTTTGATAACCACTGGCTTAACAAGTTACCTGCAGTCCAGAACACAGAATCTGTTGCAATATTCTGATGATCGGCGATGATATCGGCAAATGTTTGTTTTCCAAAGTAAGAATTTCCTTCACCATGCACCTTCGACAATACCTGGCCTACCTGGTATCATTACAAACATTATTCTGTGTCCTAAAACTGGCATATTTTATGGCATTGTGTCATGTAAGTTCGTTGCAAAATCTAGAGAAATGTGTGAGGTGGTCAGCGGGGGACAATTGAGACACACATTGGATTGTGTTATTACTTGAACATTCCACACTATCCACAGCTGTGGTAGGCCTATCAGGGGCAGGAGGATTACTGTCAGCGCAGGCTTTATATAAAAATTCTTCAACAGAAGGCCTCGAATGTTGTCTTGTTTGTGGAGCGCTTTGCTTAAGCTTCTGTAATTTCGGCTTCATTGAAAATGAGGGCTTCCCTCAATGACCCTCGAGGAATAAATAAAGGTTGAATGAATGAATGAATGCAGGCTTGCCCAAAATAAAGGCATGTGGTTTGCGCAGCCTACAGTAAATAACAGACCCGCCAGAATGTGCGTTATGATGCTTTTTTACGAGCAAGATGTTTTTGGTACCCTATGCACACTGCATGTTCTTAAATAACAATGATCATCAGTAATATTCGACCATTAATTTGGGTAAATGGGCAAGCGTGACCACCTTGATTGGCTGATTGGCTGATGATTGTAACGCGGGCATGATTCCAAACACCTCCCTTACGATGATGAGTGACAGGTCTCAGAATGCGTGCGCTACACAAGGACGGAAGATGATGAATAACTGGGGCCGTAGGCTATTCACAAAGGCTTTTATCTTACTACTAGGAGTAGGCTACTCCCAGACTTAGGTGCTACTTTTAGGTCTAAAATGCTTCGTGAATTACTTTTTGTGAAAAAATTAGGAGTGACACGCCCATTATTTTTAGGAGTTGCTCCTAAATTCGCCAGTTAGGAGCTACTTTTAGCCTTAAAATTCTTTGTGAATATGGCCCCTGAATAAAAAGGCCTAGCCTAAATGAATCAAGGCAAAACAAATAGCCTAGTAGCCCAATGAAACATACGGATTGATGTAGTATCTTGTAACATTATTAAATTATTCTGTTACTATGCCTACGTTTCCAAAAGAGAACATTTTAATTTGATTCACAATAATGTTACATTTAATTTACATGTTGACAATGATTAGCCTAGTTTTGGTTGTTGTTGGCGGCGTTATTGCATGTTAGTTATGCCTACAATGCAAAATTGCTTCCTCGCGATTGGAAGCTCCTGTAGCTGCATAGGATTTCAAAACCGCAGGTTTGTGAATAGGTCTGTGAGTAAGGAGTCCTCTTGACTTCTTTTAAGCTGTCAGAGGTGGGAAGGTGTGATTTTTTGGGGGAAGGGCCGGATTAACTGGGCACAATTGTCTGATGGCCCCCCTTCCCCCCAGCCAACGTGAATCGGGTGGTTAGTTAATAGGCCTATCGTGAAGATTTTTCCTGCCATCTAAGGCACGAGCGCATCTGTGAGGCCAAGCCTCACCAAGTAGCTCGTTTGTTTACAACTAACATTCCATTTAATTAAACTGCTTTATAGGCTATGCCGAAATAGTTTTCAACATTTTGAATATTAGTGTCGGGTGAATTGAAATGTTCTCAAAGTAGCCTTATGGCTGAAAGCTGCTTGGGACCCCCCCCCAAAGCAATATAACCATACAAACGCGCTTCCTGCACTCATTGTTTCAAAAGGAGTAATTTTGGCTTTGTCAGAACTGAAGAGCTGTGGACGGCACGGCACGGTATGCCCAATGAAAATAAATTAACGCAATGCAACACAACACAACACAGACCCCGCTTCTCTCACGGCAGTCACTGACAGTAACCTAGAATAAATGCATGGGGAAAAACACTTCCCCATGACAAAGACATCGTAAAACACTGAAAGTTAATATTTTGTCACTAGCAACATTCATCTGTCCTTTGTCAAATGTATTATGTTCCAAGTACCCTATGCGTAATTCTGCTTCATAAAGTTGAACAAATACATTTGCTTATTTCACAGAATATAAATATAAATAGTCAGTCTACAGTGCAGAGTTGGTAAGTTATGGTAGGCCAACTTGCAGTGAACATACAAAGAGGGGAAATTATTTCTCTTGCAGCTGAGTAGCATCAGGTGCGCACGTAGACATAAGGCCGAACATGCAAGCGCCAATGAATCGTGCTCTCACGACAATCGCGCCGTTAAACTTAAATAGGTTAACATCACACAAGTTCGCCTTCAAGCAAGGAAAACGATGATTTGAAGACATCTGTTTCGTTGGAAGGGCAAGGGGTAGCAACAGGGCAACACAGAGACAGGCCCGATGGCAGGGCTGTTATGAGAGTATTAAAATATGGGATATTCTATGGGAAAACATTAAAACGGCAAGACAGCGGGGAAAGTTAAAATACGTGATAAACACGGAAAAAGTTGGCATGCATTGTTTCGGTCCCCGTGCACAGGGATTATTGGTCATAGGCCTACTATTAATCACATATGATTATTTGTGAAATTGTGCAAACAGGCGCAACACATTTGAAAAGGAAGGACTGGTAGCATGCAAGCTCACGGGAAAGATTGATTTAAGAATGTTATCACAAAGTGTGTGGCTGTGCTGTGCGGCGGAAGACAATTGACAGGGGAGGGTCATGTCTTTTTTAACAATTCTGTCGGAGGGTCATTGAACAATTTCTAGCAGGCAAGAGAGGGTCATGCAACTTCCAACTGAAGCACTCAAAATTCCTCCGGTGCTATATGTCTTGGTTCTGTTAACAACTCATTGTCAAACGCATAGCCTATCTCTCGGTTGCATCCATTACAAACAAACATGCAATGTGAACGTCTGGGATTGGGGAGAGCACTAAATGCTCTACTGAATAAGCACGAAGTCAAACCTTTAAATGAAAAACACTCTTTAATAATCAAAAAAAATAAACCGCTAATGAAGTAAACTTGTGACCATCAAAAAAAAATTATATCGCCGTAACTCCGTGATAACAGGACGTAACAGGAAGGCATTTGGCTGAGCAACTGAGGTTAATACTCTATATTTTGTCCAAATGATGTCTGTCTATCATCCTTGCACTTTCGGAGAAAACCAGAATGTTTAATTTGTCCTCGTCTCTCTGACTGCAAACGGGATTCACTTTCGCAGTTAACCAAATATTTCTTTATTAGGGCAGGGCAGGCATATTTCTGGCTATTACATTAATGCTAAAGTCTGTAGTGAAGTCTGTGTAGGGTTTTTCCAGGCTCCATTTCTTTTTACGAGACACCCTGCTCACTTGAGCCATCTACCGGTTGTTTGGGTTGTTGCAGCGTCTCACTGGAAAAATACAAATTAAAGTCGCGTGATACCGCGTGATCCCATGCGCGGACCGCGAGTGAAGCTGGCCAAGTCGAAGCACTGCCCACTGTACACCAGGCACGTACATGTAACTGAAGTGACGCGTAGGAATAGTTTTAGAAGACTGGACTATTTTATTTTATTATGTACGTGCCACTATCGCATCTGGTGTAGCCAGTTCCATTGATCATAGTGGAAGCAGTGGAAACAGAACACTTCAGTTAGGGGCCTGGTGTAGCCTCCCTGTTAAAGCTGTAGTCAGGGATTCCGTGATTACTGTGTAAAAATAAACTGGTCTCTGTAGGCAGCCTAGGCTCCGAAAACTGGAAACAAAGTGGGGGCAGCCTGTCCCCCAAAGAAAAATGAAACCCTGCGTGGAATTTCTCTGGGAATACTGAAGGTAGAGGTGACAGGTGAGCTTCCTCTCTGGCGTGATTTGTTTAGTCCTTGGTTAAAATATACTGTTGTTAAAAGTGTCTGTTAATAAATGTAAATATAAACATAAACACAAACAAACGCCACTTCCTGCGCAATCCCTGACTGCACCTTTAAACTCACAGAGAGCCTGTACCCCTAAAGTAGACTATGTAGGAGCTGTCCAGTGACAGGAGGTGCTGAATCCCACAGCCTGGTGAAGCAGGGTAACTAAAGGAGCCAAATGGGCTTGTTTTATAACATATAGGGAGAGACAACAATTAAGTCATCCCCTGGTTCATCTGCATAAATCATAATAATAATATTAATAATAATAATAATAAATACATTTATAAACAAATAAATAAATAAGTAAAACAAATAATGTCCCTGGACGTTGTCAGTGGCTTTTTACACCTTTTGAACCATTTAAGCCTTTCTAATTGTGTCTGTCTGAGGTGATAGTGAAGTGTACTGCATTCACTTAATATTAAACAATAAACAGGTTAATTCAGGGCATTATCATGCCATTATCTTGTTAAATCAGAAAAACTCGACTGTTTTTCTGAAATAATTAGATAATAAACATGTTCATTCAGAAAGCAGAGATATTTGTTTTTCAAAATGAACAAGTTTATTACCTCAATAATTCAGAAAAACAAGGCGCAATTTCATCACCAATAAACCTGTAGACACCACACTGATACTAAGATCTGAGCAAATTCAATGTCACAGAAAGAGTGACAGCTGGGGTAAGGTAAGGTTACTTGGTTGCTTCCCATGTCACATGTTTAGTGCATATGTGCCAATTAAGAGAGAAAACCAGGGAGGGAAATATATATATATATATATATAGAGAGAGAGAGAGAGAGAGAGAGATAGAGGATCCGAAAGGGAGAGAGAGCAAGAGAGAGTGATGAGAGAATAAGAGAGAGAGATGAGAGAGAGAGAGAGCAAGGGAAAGAGAGCTAGATGCTTGTGTGTGACAGTATAGTAGACAACATAGACTAAGGACAAAAACAAAAAAAACAAAGACACACAGCTGATCAGCCTTGTGACAGGGGTTGCCACACTTTAGCTTTTATATATTATTACTGTTTGTACAATGGTATTTCTATTCCAAAGTAAACATTGCTTATCTTCTCCCTCCCTTATTTACTTCTTGATGGGTTTAATACATAAAACTGCTGTGTTTGAACCAAATGGACACCGTACTAGCCCCGAACATAAACAAGCACAAAGAGATGCTGATTCCTGAGAAAATGATAGGTCGTACATCTGCTGCTCTTAAGAACTTTACAGAGAAATGTGCAAAAGCAGTTTGTATGCATGTGTTTGTGTTTGTGTGTGTGTGTGTGTGTGTGTGTGTGTGTGTGTGTGTGTGTGTTTATCTGTCTGCGTTTAGTTCTGCATGTGGCTGCATACCTATTAACCAGATGTGCTTGTGGTTGCTTGCATGTGTGTGTGTTTCTTCTAATGGCAAATCCACAACGCCTGAAACTCGCCGCTTTCCCTTTCGTGGCAGTTCAAGGAAAGATCCGGAAAAAAAAGTGAAAAATGAACCTTGGATGAAGGATGACTGTCCAACCCTCCTCCCTCCGAGACTCTTGAGTGCAGTTTTTCGATCCAAAACACTTTGCAATGAGATGATTGTCTCTGCGAAAACAGTCCCTACTGAAGCCATGTTTATTATTATTATTTATTTCTTGAGCGCCAACCAGGAACAAGAGAGGTGTGTGCCCCTCTGTCTCAAGGGGATACTAGAAGGTCTTATAAGCATCCAGAGAGGGGGGCGACAATAGCCCTCGCGCGCCACACTTTTATAAAAGAGAACAATGCAACATCACATTCAGATGAGAGACACAGAGAGAAATAGAGACGAACAACGTCAGCCCCCTATGCACATCGTGACCACGGGTGCTGAACAAAAATCAGGGGGACAAATCCCCCACCACCCCCCCCACCCCTCCTTCCAAGCTGTAGTGCGCCACCTACTGCATGTCTGAGAGTCCAATTGAAACCCCCACCTACCCCCTCCCCCTCCTCCCCCAACCACCACCAAAGACACACACAGAACTCCCCCTTCAAATTAACCCCCCCCCGCCCCTCCACCCAAACAAAACCCCCCCACTCTTATCTCGTAAAAGCTGGAGGACCCCAACACCCCCATCCCGCACCCTCGCCCCTTCCTCTCCGCATCCTCACACGGCCGTGTGCTTGGCCGCCTCGTTCTGCGGCGACGTGGACGCCTGCCGGGTGAACTGGCTGAAGCTGGCGGCCCGTCCCCTGGGCATGGGGAGCGCCGTGGTGGTGGTGGTGGTGCCAGCGCCGGCGGCTAACGACGGGACCCCCAGCCCAGCGAGGGATGGATGCTGCAGGGCCGCGGGCAGGTGGGGCAGCTGGGTCTTGGCCATGTGTGCGTGTGCCTGGGCGGAGGGGTCCATGGAGAAGAGGCTCTGGATGAGCTGGAGCTTCTCCTTCTCCTCGCGCATGAACACGTCCACCAGCAGGGTCTTCTCCTTCTTCAGCTGCTCGCTGATGTCCTTGGGCACGTCCGGGATCACCCAGGCAACCAGCAAGCCCAGGAACATCACCAGGTTCTACAGCACGCACGCAATATAAACACACTGTCAGAATAGTTTGCCAACACATCTGCTTGCATTAATGACTTGCATTAAAATACATCAGGCATTCAGGCTGTGTTAACCTGGTAGAGCTTTACACCCGTCTCAGCACTGACACACTGACACACACACACACACACACACACACAAACACACACACACACACACACACACACACACAAACACACGAGAGCAAAGAGGGCTGACAGACATTGCACACACACAAACACACATAAGAGTATTTACATTACAGGCTTGAAGGATAACATTTCAAAGCCATTGCATACAATTATCTATATGCAAATCCTAAAAGCTACGCTTGAATTCTGAGACAGAGCCCAAGAACTTTTTATATGTCTAAAAAAAATCACACTGACCAGCGGCAAGTGGCAGGTTTCCTATTGTTCTCTATAGTTCGGCAGCGGAACAGTGGCAGCGCTGGCGTAACGCTAGCATTGAACAAGCTGAGCTTTGAACTTGGTTCAACTTTGAAAGAGCAATGCAAGAGTATTCAATTGTCAGTTATGGCAAACCATTTGTGTTACCATAGGAGCGAGATAGAACTTATTATGGTCTGAGCGTTGCCTTATGCTTGCCGCTGGCGAATGTGATCCCTGCCTTAAGGGGCTATTGCCGCTAGGTTGCTCTTGGTTGATGTAACGTCCCAAAGTTTTTTGTTGTGCTTGCCGCTGGGCTCAGCGCAAAATACCAACGATTTACAGCGCGCCCCGGTCAAAGTTCAACCTGATTGACCGCGGCACGTACAAGAGCGGCAAAGCGGCAAAATGTTGCGCTTTGCTGAGCGCAGCAGCAGACCAGTTTTATTACTATAAAGCATTTCATAGCGCATGCCGCGTGTAATGTGACAGGCCCTTTACGCTCTGCATACATAGCGCTTCCCGATGGGGACCTGATGTAGCCTGGGCCTCAGAGCTTACATGTACAGTACAATCCCTCCCTCCCCTTAAGTGAAATAAATGAGGAAAGTCTGTGTTTATCAGTGTGAAATAAACTGATGACTGAAATATATATTCGGAAGGTGAAAGACAGACACTCATAAAGAGATCTCGGTCTGTACCTGGAACAGGATGACGAAGGCTAGCCGGGCAGCAAGGATGGACCAGTACTGTTTGGAGAACTGGTAGGCATCAGTAGACCATGGCGGCTCCCTGTAGTCCTTATACCTTAGAGGACAAAAGGAGAGGAGAATACACACAAAAATGCACACACACACACACACACACACACACACACACACACACACACAGAGACACACACACACATACACACACCCACACACACAGAGAGACACACACAGGTTTAAATCATTTACAAGGACACTCTGGGGCATCTCAGAAGACATTAACACATCTTGGTGTTGACTTGCAACAAAAATAGGTGTGAAAACATGAGAGGCACATGCTTCACTTTATCTCTAAAGGGACCCTTCACAATGGACAACAGCCACAGCAGACAATGCCCGACTGTTGTCAGGAGGTCCGCTAATAGAATCGTCTGCCTACGGAGACCACCAGATGGTTGGCGGAAACTCAAACTCAGTCTTCTGAATAGTTTATGGAACAACATCACCTTAACCAAACCCAACCACTAACCCTAACCTTGAGCATAAATTGCTCTCAACAGAAAGTTGAAAGTTGGTTTATGACTTGAGCATCAGTAGATAATCTGTAACACAACCGCCCCCCCCCATTCCTTTTTTTCTACAAGACTATTTCCACCATTAAGTCCGCAGCATGTTCAGTGTGTCCCCCCTCTTATATCAAAATTAACTCCGACACTAATCTGAAAGCTGTCCACCATTATCAACAAACCCCATATTTAAATACAAGGTCTTCTGCCAACTGACTGAACCAGATTAATAAAAGAAAAAAAAGGACGACAGCGGAAACCTTCCCCTTGGGGAACATTTCATTACTGTATCTCTATTGAATTATGAGCCATTGATTCAGGGGGTGTAGCGGGAGAGGGGAACTAGGCCCCAGATTTCACTGCCTTATACAGTAAAAGACTGAGTGCTGAGAAACGGGTTTCGATTCCCTGGGATAGCCAGCCATCTTCGCTTGGGAGAGAACGATCCCGTGGGTCGAGGCTCCTTGTTTGGACATGGCTAGTCAGCAGAAAGAGAGTGCAAATATGGAGCTGGCCTAAGAGGAGATTATTCAATTTGTATAATGTTTAGTGCTATTTTAGAAGTCGTAACAAATGGAATTGTGCTGTATCAAAATGTAAACATGCATGTGTACGAGTGTTCATGTACACACACACACACACACACACTCACACACATGCACGCACAAACACACACACACACACACATGCGCACGCACGCACGCACACGCACACACACACACACTCAGAGCCAGACATGAAGAGCAACATGTAGTGGCTCTAAGTCCAGCATAACTCTGCCCCTCGTGTCTCTGGGGATCCACACTGTAAACACACATGTTTGTCACCTGGGTCTGAGTCCTCAGTTCTTGCCCAGAGGCCCCACCTCCCCTCGCTCCGACTGCACAGGGCAACTCCCTCACTACAACCCCCAACCCACCACCACCACCTACCACCACCCCGGCCCCTTGGCCTTAAAGAAGCAAATCTGTGTATGAGGTAACCGCAGCCAGCTGCTCCACACATGACATTCGTGGAGCTGTGAGTGTGACCTGGCCCATTCATGTGTCTCTCTTCTTCAGTCTGTGTCTGCATCTGAAACCATCTTCTACTTCTATTTGCTCTCTTTCTTTCTCTCTCTCTCTCTTTTTCTTCTCACATTCCTCCTCTAATCCCCTGCCGTCTCGAGGCCTCTTTAAGCTTTATCTTTTCACTCTCTCTTTCGCAATTCCTTGCCATCTTTCTCTCCATCTTTAACCAAAGACAACCCAGTCCCCACCCCCTCTCTCACTTCCATATCCTCTCCATATTTCTCTCTCTCTCTCTCTCTCTCTCTCTCTCTCTCTCTCTCTCTCTCTCTCTCTCTCTCTCTCTCTCTCTCTCTCTCTCTCTCTCTCTCTCTCTCTCTCAGACATTTTGTCCACCCCCTGTGACTACGATTACGGTATTTAATTTAAAAACTGGAAGTGCTGGTTCCTCCTGGCATCACTTTACTAGGGAGCACAAAAGAAAAAGGACGAGAGAACGTTCCTGCCAACCTCCCAAGAAGAGCAATAAGCATGACACGCAAATTAAACAAGTATCAAGACAGCATAAAGAACACTTACTGCAACATGAGCTTATTTAAGCAACATGACACAAGTGGGAGTGCGGATGGTAAAGGATATCGCCGCGGCTGTAACCCTATCCCACCCATAGTGTTTTAGATTTATAAATGTACATACTGTAATTACACTTACAGTAATTTCCTGTGTATTAGTCGCATTGTGTATAAGCCAAACAATGTTTTATGCAAGTTAAAAGAAACAAACCCATATTAATACTATATTAACTGCCCCCGTGTATGAGATAGATAGATAGATAGATACTTTATTGATCCCCAGGGGAAATTCAAGCCTACTAACCTAGATATTAACCTCATAGCTGAAGAAATTTAGCAAAATCAATGTATAAGCCGTGGCTAATAGTCAGTAATTCTACTGCTCTTTGTACTATTCATCCTGCACATACAATTATTTGTGTTACCCTTCTAATGTTACTGTTACTACACTGCACATAACTGTACATACTGTACATATCTGTCTATATGGTTCATGCTGAATATCCATATTTATTCTGTTTTTCTTATACTCTACTGTTAATACACTGCATATATCTATAATAATTGTACTACTCTTATAATGTTACTGCTACTATACTGCTCATAACTGGACATACTGCACATATCTGTCTATATGGTTTATGCTGAATATCCATATTTATTCTGTTTTTCTTATACTCTACTGTTAATACACTGCATATATCTATAATATTTGTACTACTCTTATAATGTTACTGCTACTATACTGCACATATCTGTACATCTACACAATCGTACGTTGTCCATACTGTATCCATATCTATTCTGCTCTTTTTAGGTTACATATATGTTTATAGTTAAGATATATTACTATAAACCATAAACCATTCCACCTTCTTAACTGTATACTATCGTCTACATGGCATCATACTGTTCATGCACCACCTGCCCATACTGTGTATATCACATTGCACTTTTCTACTTTTCTTTTTTTTTGCACTTTCACAAACTGCATTTCGGTGTCTCTGTACTTGTACTCTGTACAATGACAATAAAGTTGAATCCAATCTAATCTAATCTAATCTAAACCTGAGATCGAATTGAAGAAGAGACAGACTTGGGTCACACATGCAGTTACTGGGATGGGTTGGGTCCTTTATAAGTTCTATGGCTCTGTTACTGCATGGCCTGGACCAAATGTCATTTATATAGGGGTCCTGGAGATGCACTCAGCTAAACACACCACTCTCTAGAGCACTTTACAGTCCAGTGGGCTATACTATGAATCTCAAAGCCAGGGTATGCTGTGACACGAAAGTGGCTCTGTTTTAGTGTCGCTGTATCACCGCTGTATCACACTGTATGGTGTCTAAAGCTGCCAACCAAACCTGGTCGGTTATAGTTATAGCTCAAATGGTGTAAAACTACCCCCTACTGGACAGAACAAGCTGAGGGTTATGTTATGGCGTTTCACCGCATGTTTTACAGTGCTATGTGACAAAATAAGAGTCCTTGAAGCCCACATGTGAGCAACAAGAAGATGGTGTTCTAGATTATTTCTGCTGCACGCTCAATATTGTAACACTGTAGTGCATGAGAGAATCCAGGGATTGGGTCATACATACTGCATGATGACATCCCCCCCTCACACACACACACACACACACAAAACACACTCACACACACACTACTTTTCAGAGGGAAAAAGTATGCCGTCATGCTGCTTATTTTAGCCACTCAGGGAGGGGGAGGAGGGGGCTGCAAAGGCAGGTCTAACGGCCGGACTCACTCACTCTTAGGACCTACTTGTTGTCCCTCTCTCTCCGGGCCGAGCTTAAATGTTTCATCAGATATCAAAACAGTGACCTGGCATGTCTAAAGCTGCCTGTCGCCACAGGCACAGCATGAGCTGAGAGAGCAGAGGAAAGGAGAACAGAGGAGAGGAGAGGAGAGGAGTGGAGAGGAGAGGAATGGAGGAGAGGAAAGGAGAATAGAGGAGTGGAGAGGAGAGGAGTGGAGAGGAGGGGAATGGAGGAGAGGAAAGGAGAACAGAGGAGTGGAGAGGAGAGGAGTGGAGAGGAGGGGAATGGAGGAGAGGAAAGGAGAACAGAAGAGTGGAGAGGAATGTAGAAAGCAATGAGAAGTGGAGAAGAGGAGGAGAACAGAAGAGTGGAGAGGAGAGGAGAGGAATGGAGGTGAGGAAAGGAGAACAGAGGAATGGAGAGGAGAGGAATGTAGAAAGCAGTGAGAAGTGGAGGAGAGGAGGAGAACAGAAGAGTGGAGAGGAATGGAGAGGAGAGGAATGGAGAACAGAGAAGTGGAGGACAGAAGGAGAGGGGAGGAGAACAGAGAAGTGGAGGACAGAAGGAGAGGGGAGGAGAACAGAGAAGTGAGGAGAGGAGAGGGGAGAACAGAAGAGTAGAAAGGAAAGGAGAGGAATGGAGTAAGCAGTGAGAAGTGGAGGAGAGGGGAGAACAGAAGAGTGGAGAGGAATGGAGAGGAGAGGAATGGAGAACAGAGAAGTGGAGGACAGAAGGAGAGGGGAGGAGAACAGAGAAGTGAGGAGAGGAGAGGGGAGAACAGAAGAGTAGAAAGGAAAGGAGAGGAATGGAGTAAGCAGTGAGAAGTGAGTAGAGGAGAGGGGGGGAGTGGAGGGGAGGGGTGGGGAGAGGAGAGGTGTGGAGAGGAGGATTCAGGAGGAGGTGTGAGAGGAACCTAATGGACCTACTACAGGATGGGGGTTGATGAGAAAGATAGCTAAATAGGTAGATGGATGGTCTACAGCAGGGGTGTCCAAACTTTTTGACTCAAGGTCCACATTGAGTTTTGAAAATTGGCCGGCGGGCCACACAACAAACAATAATGTCTGTGTACGTTTTATATAATTTAAATGATTTCGTGCAGTTTTGACCATGTTAGGTCACAGATACCTGCGATTACAATACCTCATTTTTACTTTTTTGTTTTTAACTAGGTGGCGCTATACATGATATGAGTGGTTATGGAATGGGTTGACATGGCCCCTTAAGATCAACATACAAAAAAAAGGTGGTCCTCCTAAACCCTACGGCTCTCAAGATATTCACAGAAAACTGTGTCTGCCCTACCCTCCTTTCCGGGGGTCCAGGGGTTGGGGGCTACCGATCAAAACAAAAAACGATGGTTCCATGCTATCCATGTGGGGCTAAATGCCCACCAAGTTCCGTGTACCCCGGTCTTTCAGTGTATACCCCGGTCTTTCATATAAAACTAAATAAAAAATGCATAGGGCCCATTAGTCAACATCTGTTTCCTAGGTAAGTACTGAGCAGTGCTGTGGAAACTGACCTGCAGACGGTGATCTCGCGGTCGTTCTGTGTGGAGTCGGGCGAGGAGCCAGGCCTGAAGTTGCTGACGTTGAAGTAGGAGAGGGTGTGGTCGATGAAGCCGTGCATCGTGCCCGTGTCGCTGTACGTGTACTGGTACATCAGCCGGGGGATGAAGTCTGACGTGAACGAGATCACAAAGGCCTGGATGGGATAAGAATACCGATGGAAAGAAAATATAAAACGAGAGCAAAAAATAAATAAAAAATCTTCTCTGTAGCAATTACACCCATCCATTCTTGAAAACTGTATGTCTGGTTCTTTACACATAACTCGTCATCATAGACATTTACAAGGAGCACAAACTCAAAAAAAGACGAAAAAACTCTTCCAAAAAACTCAATAAAGACAAACACTCTTCCAAAAAGCAGCATGTTAGGAATCCGATCACTGCTGGCTAGGGCTGGGACGGTATGGATGTTTTCTTACCGCAGTCAGTAAGCAATAAATTACGGTTTGTTTCGAAATCCCAAAAAAAACAATTAAACTTTAGATGACGGTAACAAGCTCAGACGGTAGAGGTAACGTGACCGTGGTAATGCGGTTACCTTCCCAGCCCTACTGCTGGCCCTCGTTCCTTTCCTGCAATACTATTACTAATTACTCAGCATCTGCATTTTGAGCTGGATCAGAACGATCATATAGAAGGGCCGCGTGTTGGTGGCCCTCCGTTTTGACAAAGAGCATAAGGTGCATTGGATCTGATAACAAATAGGGCTTGATGCGGGGGACACAGGGGTAGGAGTGCTGTTGTTACCTAAACCTAAATACCCAACTAAGTATACAAGTATATAGTATAAGTTAAATTAAATATAGCACCATTAAAAAAAACTGATTTAAAGCCAAAGATCTACACGGATATGGAGATGGCATGTCTCTCTGTTCTCTGAGCCAGATGAAACCATTTGCTTCAACAGCATGTGTGCATTAATGGCACTGTTGACAGCAACATTAATTTGATCCAGACCAACTTCATTTCATCTCAATTCAGGTCTGTTCTACTGATTTATATAGCACCGAATTAGGGGTGGGCGATATATATTGTCTGCGATAATATCGTGATTGTTGTTTTAACGATGTGCAAATTGACATTATCGAGTATTTAAATTACTTATGGGGGAAAAACACTTGAAATCACGCATTGAAGACTCAGACATTCCCAGGAGGTGTATCGGGGAGAAGCCCCTGGCTGCAGCAGAGCAAGTGTCACGCGATCACTAGTGGGTCTAGCGTTGTCACCTTACGCCTAATGTTTATTTTGTGCTGCGAGTATAGCCTACTTGGGATTTTATGCGGCTACTTCTGTTCAAGTAGCATTGATGAGACAGACGTTTTTCCCTACACGGTATTATATGGAGAGAAAACATTAGCCTTTGAGTATTTTAATAGTCAGTTGTAAACAAAGAATTATTCTCATGTAACTCTTTTGTAAATGGACTGAAGTTCGCTCTAAATATCTACGTTTACCGATTATGCTAACCGTTAGGATCTCTATAGGATTTCTCATATACATTAGCCATAAGCTAACACATTAGTTTCTATTCTGTAACTTGGAATGCTAGCCTACATGATTGTTCTTAAACAAAACATCGAAGGAAATAACTGAGATGTACTCTGTTGGTCTGCTTAGTTTTACAGTGAATCCTATGTAAAGGTTTGAAAGGAACTTCAGCTTCAGACTTTCTCTTGGGAAACTGTTAGGCCCATATGGTTAGGCCTATTCATCTTCTCTAATGTAGCTGGCTAGACCATGTCATTGCCACACACACAAGTCCATATCGCCCACCCCTAGCGCCAATAAAAAAAAGACTAAAAGCAGACCTACGGGAAGACAATGTGATCACTGGGTTTTGTCTGGTTCAGAGAACAGAAAACATAGGAATAGGCTTACTGTTACAATCAGCCCAATTAATAAAACACATAACACTCAAGGCCAAAAAAAGCCATATGTTTAAAGTGGCTATTAATAGACCATAAAAACTTCTAACCTGACCCTAGCCAGATGAATGTCGTTCCGCTTAGCTCCGCCTAGCTTCACTCACATCCATCTGGGACCTCTTCCATTGAGAGTGATTTCTCCAACCAACTTTATGGTTTAGCCAATCAGGGCGCTTGGCGGGGAGTTTCATAGATGTGACATAAGCGTGGCGACTGTGAGTCTGTTATTAAGCGTCACGGGTTGGCTTCGATGTGAGTGGTTGAAGTAAGCGTCAATAGATGGCGGACAAGTGGCTTATTCAATCATATGCAAGCATTTTTTTGATTAGGCCCAGCCTTCTGAAGCAACACTTCAATGGATCGGTTCCAGATGGATGAGTGGAGCTAGGCGGAGCGAAATTCATCTGGCTATTGCCAGGTTAAAAAACTTCCCCATTTCTCTGGAATTAAAGTGAAATAATTCCAGAGCACTATAATATTACCACTCCAATGTAAATCTTGGCTTTGGTCCAACACCAGCATATGTATGTTGTTAATAAAATTTGCTAATACAATCCCACAATGGCCTACATGTCATGAATGATAAACTGTGCACAGACTGAGAATAAACTACAGCAAAGATAAATAACGGACAGCAACAAATACACTGCTCAAAAAAATTAAAGGAACACATCAGATCTCAATGGGGAAAAAACTCATGCTGGATATCTATAATGATATGCACTGGGTAATGTGTACTGGGTAAAGGATGCCACATTATTTTTTGGTAATGAAAATGATCAACATACAGAGGGCTGAAAAACACAATGTCCAAGAGGTGTTCTACTGGATTTAAGTCAGGGGAGTGTGGGGGACAGTGAATGGTATCAATTACTTCATCCTCCAGGAACTGCCTGCACACTCTCGCCACATGTGGCCGGCCATTGTTGTGCACCAGGGGAACCCAGGGGCCTCTGCACCAGTACAGGGTCAGACAATGGTTCTGAAGATTCATCCCGATACCTAAGAGCAGTGAGGGTGCCGTTGTTTTGCCCATAGAGGTCTGTGCGTCCCTCCAAGGGTATGCCTCCCCAGACCATCACAGCCCTACCACCAAATCGGTCATGCTGAATGATGTTGCAGGCAGCAAAACGTTCTCCACAACATGTCCAGATCCTTTTACGAATTTTACATATGCTCAGGGTGAACCTGCTCTCATCTGTGAAAAGCACAGGGCGCCAATGGCGGACCTGCTAATTCTGTATTCTATCGCAAATAGCAATTGAGCTCCACACTGCTGGGCAGTGAGCACAGGTCCCTCTAGAGGCCATCGGGCCCTCAGGCCACCCTCATGAAGTCTGTTTCTTACAGTGTGGTCAGAGATATTCACACCTGCGGCCTGCTGGAGGTCATTGTGTAGGGCTCTGGCAGGGCTCCTACTGTTCCTCCTTGCACAAAGGAGCAGATACTGGTCCTGCTGCTGGGTAAATGATCTTCTACCACACTGCCCAGCTCTCTTAGAGCAACTGCCTGTCTCCAGGAATCTCCTTTTGAAACTGCGCTGGGAGACACAGAAGTCCTGGCAATGGAACGTATTGGTGTGCCATTCTGGAGGAGTTGAACTACCTGTGCAACCTTTGTAGGCTCCAGGTACTGGCTTATGCTACCAGTAGTGACACTGACCCTACCCAAATGCGAAACTTGTGAAAAATCACTCAAGAAGGATAAAGATGGAAAAATTATCAGTTGCCACCACCTCTAAAACCATTACTATTTTGAGGGTCGTCTCATTGTTGCCCCTTTAGTGCATCTGTTGTTAACTTTGATGACACCAAAGCAGGTGAAACTGATCCACAACCACCTCTGTTACGTAACTGGCCATACCAATAGATTACAAGTTTGATAGATTTGATGCTATACTCCTATGAAAAAGTGTTCCCTTATTTATTTTGAGCACTGTATATAATAAATAAGCACAAAGATTTTATGAAATCAGCCAGACACTCGTATATTATACCTAGCAGAACGTATATACACTATTGGTCAAAAGTTTGGGGTCACTTAGACAGAAATGTCCATTCCACTCCATTATAGACATAATACCAGCTGAGATCAGTTGCATTGTTTTTTTTTTAATCAGGGCAGCAGTTTTCAGATACAATTTGCAATTATGTAAGTAATGTAACATAATGTAATCTGAAAACTGCTGCCATGATTAAAAAAAACAATGCAACTGCTCTCAGCTGGTATTCAGGTCAGAGTGACCCCAAACTTGACCAGTAGTGTATATACAGTATATTGCATGTCATACATATATAGTCATCATTCAGACTTCCTGTTGCAACCCTGCTTTATCAAAGTTATCTGTATTTCCTTTTTTTTATGGTTGTGATCTCAGTGGTTGTTGTTATTTATATTATTGTTTTGTATCTCGGCTACATTGAAAAAGAGGGCTGCCCTAATTGTACACCCGAGAAGGAAAAATAAAGGTTTGAATGAAAGACTACAGAGGACTGGTTGAACCAGGCCAAAACTGTTTACTTTCCATCTCCTGATACATGTTTTACTTTACCTCATGAAGGATAGAGACAAGTTATACTGCAGACACAGCTGTTTAGATGCAAAATATAACTTAAAGGTACTATAAGCGATGTTGGGCAACGTCTCTTCTGTTGGCGTTCAAACAAAACAGAGAGCTAACTCGCTACTCCCTCCCCCTCCTTCCCGTCCAATTGAAGCCCTCCTAACGCACATCTTGTCGGTTATTGGCTGGAACACTGTTTGCTATGTTTCGTGGTGCAGGTTGCACAAGATTGTTTTTGTTGCCGTTTGCGGAGCCTAGGGTGTCTACAGAGAGCCTAAAAAACGTGTGACATCGCTTAGAGCACCTTTAATATGAATAAGATAACAAATTAGCGAAACACTGATCACTTAACAAACAGCAGCTGGTTTTTATTGATAAGCTGATGTTTCGATCAGTCAGAGAGCAACGTTGTGCTATTTTGTTATTTTCACTACACCATCTTCATGGCAGCCGTGGCCTACTGGTTAGTGCTCGGACTTGTAAACGGAGGGTTGCCAGTTTGAACCCCGACCAGTAGGCACGGCTGAAGTGCCCTTGAGCAAGGCACCTAACCCCTCACTGCTCCCCGAGCGCTGCTGTTGTTGCAGGCAGCTCACTGCGCCGGGATTAGTGTGTGCTTCACCTCACTGGGTGCTCACTGTGTGCTGAGTGTGTTTCACTAATTCATGGATTGGGATAAATGCAGAGACCAAATTTCTCTCACGGGATCAAAAGAGTATATATACTTATACTATACACGGACTGCATACAACAGTGAGAGACGCAAGAGACCAAACCACGGTCAAACCGCAAACTCAGGAGTTACTGTGAAGATCACACAGGGGTCAGCACTGATCCCTTTTTATCTCCTGCCAACTTCACTTCAGCACACACACCTCCCTCACACACACCTCCCGCACACACACCTCCCTCACACACAGCTCACGCGCTGCTGGGAGAGTCACGGGAACCCAATCGAAGGCCAAACGGGGAACACAAACAAAGCCACTGTGTATAGTGGGGTCACGGAGAAGCGATGGTTCCGCCTGCTTGGCTAGCCCGACTGGTCACTGCGGCTCTCCCCGCGCCACATCTAAGCGCTGCTTGACTGAACAATGCCTGGCTTGACTGGCAATCCTGACCTTTCGACCTTGAATGTACTGAAGAGTTTGAGTGCACTGATAGATAATGCACAAAAATCAGCTACTGAAGAGTTTGAGTACACTGATAGATAATGCCCAAAGAACAGCTACTGAGTGAAAAGGTGAAATAAATAAAACCGGCTTGGTTGTGAGAGCCTAATTGGGTTCTGTAAACCTCACAGGGAACCCCTGTCTAACAGAAAATTAAGAGAACGGGAAAGCCTAGGTTCTGAAGTGGAAGGCCAAGGTACTGTGGCCGGTTGCACAAAGCACCTTAAGTTAAGTTTTTCCCTTAAAATCTGATTTAAGGGTAAAAACGGTTGCACAAACACCCTTAAGTTGTCTCCTTAAGGGTTCCTTAACATTTTCCCTTAGTATTTAAGGGTTTGTCTTTATCTTGTAAGAAATCCATTAAACTGTTGCACAAAAGACCTTAGTAGTCTAACTAAGGGGAAAACCCTAAGGGACATCTGACTCTACCTTAACCATATTATTATCTGAATTGATGCTGATAATTGAAGTTTATTAACTACTTTTGACCATTCAAAATAAAACCTCTCTGTTAATATGCTTCCTCTGTCAAATAGATAGGCCTATCAGAAACATGCCGTATTGTTATTGTTTGGTTTACGTAGGCTAACGTTAACAATTCATGTGGATGTCTTGTTAGCCTATGAGCTTCGGTTCGGTTCGCTAGGCAAAACATTGGTGCACTGATAACGGTCAGGATCATATCTAACTTGCCAACTAGTATTGTTCAGTTCATGTATATAACATGTTTTACTTGCTACCTGGATAATTTCCGCTAATATTATTAAGGTAAGATGAATGATAAAATATAAGCACTGTGTTCGGTAGGTTAACTAACGGCATCGCGGGAAAGGCAGTTAGCTAGGCTACAGCTGTTGAACAATCTCCGTGGAAACTATAGAATTTTCACGCCGGAAAATCCCTTTCAGTGCAGTAAATCCCTTGGCGTTTCTCATTAACTAAGGAAACATTTTAAGGTATTCTGTGCAACACCCTTAAGTAAATCCCTTACCTGAGGAGAAATTAAGTCTTAAGGGTCATACTTAAGGGAAAAAACTTAAGGTGCTTTGTGCAACCGGCCACTGAACCTGAAAAGTCTGGGTTCTGAACTGAAAGGCCTGGGATCTGAAAAGGAAGCCCTGGCTTCCGAAATGGAAGGCATGGGTTCTGAAGTGGAAGGCCTGAGTTCTGAAGTGGAAGGCCTGAGTTCTGAAGTGGAAGGCCTGAGTTCTGAACAGAGCCTTGGTGGGCTCTGCTGTGTGTTGTGCTACAGATTAACAAAGCCCAAAATCCTCAGGCCACACAATCCCATCAGCAGCTCTTATGGAAAGAGGGGACTTAAGTGGTGTCCCCATTCTCTGTCCCACACCATTCCACCCCGTCTGTCATCTGATAGACAACTCAAAACTGAAAATCCCACACCACCACCTCAAAAGCTACACATTTATCATGTTGGGTCTCGATTTGTGCATGCAAGCAGTAAGAATCTCAGGAATGCGCCCACCGTACCGCCACTCAAATCGCCTGCATTCCCAATTTACTGTACCCACACCGCACTGCCTGCCCGCTGCTCATTGGAAATAAATTGAATTCTAGTGGGTATTGCTCATCATGTGAAAAGCTCTTTGTGGCTTTTTTGGGGGATAAAACATCCCCCCTGATCCTGATCCTGAACCTGCCTCATGTCTCCCTACTCTGCTCTGCTCCGCTGTGCACTGAGTGGATTAGTGGCGGGAGTTTCCCCAGTGCTCCGCACACATTAGCAGAGCCTAGCTGCTGATCCCTCCAGGGAGTGGGGCTTTGCGTGCTGTTTCCAAACACAGTGTCCCGTGATCTGTACAGCCGTCGCCACCGCCACCACTGCTGACCCACCAGTGGAGGACCTTTTTTAATATCAATAGACAAGAGCAACACCAGACAGAGAGAGAGAAAGAGAGAGAGAGAGAGAGAGAGAGAGAGAGAGAGAGAGAGAGAGAGAGAGAGAGAGAGAGAGAGAGAGAGATGCCGTGTTTTATGTGGAAAAGGACGAGGGTGGCACGGACAGGAGTGTGTGTGTGTTTGTGTGTATATGTGTGTGTGTGTGTGTGTGTGTGTGTGTGTGTGTATATGTGTGTGTGGAGCTGTGTGTGTGTGTGTGTGTGTGTGTGTGTGTGTGTGTGTAGCTGTGTGTGTGGTGTGAGTGTGACTTACATTTATTATCACAGAGAACTTCCCCATGCCACTCAGGATGTTAAACCAGATTCCTTCACAAGAAAAGAGAGAGGGGGGGGGTGTTGAGTGAGCATGACAGCTGTATGTTATACTTATATCAGGTTATTATGATCCTTATCATCATCATCGTTATTACTATTATTCAACTGGTTGGGAAACTGCCCAGTAGTAGTGTTTCAGGAACTTGAAGGTGCGCAGTACCGATATCTTTGGCCCGCATTGCCACTGGGCGCCTCAGCTCGGCCACAAACTTCTTGGCATCGAGGCGGATCTCGATGACGTTGTTGAGCAAGGCGAACAGAGGGGCCAGGGGGAAGGAGGCCACGAACAGAGACACGAAGCCAAACTGGATGACTGTGGGGGAGGACAAGAGAGAGACAGAGAGAGAGAGAGAGAGACAGATACACAGACAAGAGATTTAATTATCATTCAGAGCGCTGTACGTTGGGCTTGGCGGTCTAGCAAGACTGTGTCGAGTCATGATACTAAAGCAAGTCTGCATTCACAAGAGTCCTTAAATGTGTGTGTGTCTGTGTGTGTGTGTGTGTGTGTGTGTGTGTGTGTGTGTGTGTGAGAGAGAGAAAGTGAGTGTGAGTGAGAAAAAGAGAGAAAGAAAGAGAGATAGAGAGAGAGGGAAAGAGAGACAGAGTGAGATGGAGAGAAATATTTGATTGAGTGGTACAGCTACATGCTGAAAGTCAACTTCAGAACTGATAAGAAAAAGAAAAAAAAAAAGACAGCTGCATAGAAAACTGAGGAACACCAAGTGCAGTGAAATGGATCGCCCAAATGAAAAGCAGACAAACAATCACAGTATAAATCACTCTACAGCGGTAAACAATTTAAAGAACACTAAGTGCTATGGAGTGCCCTGGTTCACTGAGAACTTAAACATGCAGTCCCACCGCCTTTAGCAAGAGAAGCCATAGGACCTCCAGCAAACGCATCTTAATGCTAACTTTGTTGCTCAACCAGACATGCTATTTATATGATGAATTATAATGCTATTACATAAACTGATATGTTTATGTGGTAGGTGACGCATCATGAGGCTATACATATAATGACATATAAATGACATATAAATACAGTGACTGTGTGAGTTTGAGTGTGTGTGTGACCGTATTAGGCAATGCATGTGACAAGCATAAGTTCACAAGGCACTGTAGAAGCTCTGTTTGTGTATGCGGTGATGGGCAAGTCTTCATCTTAAAGCATCTTTATCTAAAGGATCACCTCAAATATGTCTGTCTCAAGCGCCTTCGGATAATCAAAGATAGAAAAGAAAACAGCCACAGAGAGTACAATATAAAGTGCCTTTGAGAGTGTTTTCCCACAGTATTAGACAGACCATCTTTAACCAATTTAAACAAAGTTTTGAATATAAAGATAAGCTTTAAGATATGGTTTAAATGGCATGATATTCAGCAGATGACTGTGTGTACTGCTTTGTTCAGGTCCAAGAAAGTGGTTCAATATTTTACAGCCATAAAGTGGAAAAGAAAAACATGAAAATAATGTAAACACAGCAAATAGATGAATACATAAATGCATAAATATATAAATATATGCTGTTCTAAGTTATTTCTTTCAAAACAAACACACACACACACACACACACAAATAGAGACAGAGAGAGAGAGAGAGAGAGAGAGAGAGAGAGACTATCTCCGAAGCTACCAACGAGATGTGGTTGGCCGCTGCACAATGAACAGAAGTCCATGTGATGACCGAAGAGATCTGTCTCAGGTCTGTTGGCACCACAGTGGCTCCACAGTGAAAACAGCCACACCATGCCGCTCCAACCACACACACACACACACACACACTCATCGGACTTGGTGTGGGAAATACTCGTGATTACACGTGTTCTGTCCCACAGCATTTGAAAAAATATAATGTCCGCAACACTGCTTTTGACTCCCAATTATTTAATGCAACGTTTCGACCCTGCTGGGTCTTCTTCAGGCAAATGGTGGACACATTTGGTGAAGGGATATATATGTAGGCCTTACAATCAGCTGACATACCATGTGATGTCGATTGGTATGATTGGGCCTAAGAGCCCCACTAGTCACTCAATTAAGAGAACACTTACAGGTATTACACAAACCTATACATTTCAAAAAGGGGCTTACAAAAAACAATATCCCCAAAGGAGTACATGGCATTGCTATCAACAGAAAAGAAAAGCATCCCACAGCATCCCATAGCAGTCCGGTTTATGCTAACACACACTGACACACACACACACACACACACACACACACACACACACACAAAAACAGACACACACACACACACACACACACACACAAACACACACCTCATCCCCTTAAATACACCAGAAACTAACAGTAGTGGAAGGCCTGGGTTCAACAGTAGTGCAGTAGTGGAGCAGGCCTTGATCCTATAAACTATACCAATAGAGAGTGTAGGGAGAACAAGACACCACGAAAACCAGTCAAAATGATGGCCCTAAACTGACCAACACAAATGGCCCTAAATTACATTTCCTATAAACCCAACACATGTTGTGGTTACCTCACTTATTCACTCCAAAGAGAGAGAGAGAGAGAAACTGTGTGTAATGAACACAGCACATGTATTGGCTGTAGCCTATAGTAGCCATGTAGCCTGGCGGGCCATCCTATATCATTGAAATGTATAGTCTGGAATCGAGCCATTCACCTCGCTTAATCCAAGGGGCGGGCAGATAATTGTCTTTTAAACTGCCTAGGCATGCAATAGGCCAGCGCTACGACCATATCCGTATCCGGGCGGCAAAACGGCAAATACATCCTTCTTCGAAAGGAATGACTTAAGTGCATTGTGTTGCTCAACTTTCAAAAAAAAAAAAAAAAAGTCCAACTCCTCCAAAGTTGACGCCAACGCTGATTCAAACAAATGCTCTTCGTTCGCCATAGCCACCTTCCGTGTTGTTCACCGTCGCAGGACTGTCGTTATCCTGTTAAGCCCGCCTTAAGACTCTAACAAAATAGAGCGTTGTGATTGGATGACGTCCACGGCGTGAATCTACCGGATGCGAGTCGCGCATGCTCAGATGTAAACAGTGTACGGATCCGGCTACAAGCAAGGAAAATCCATAAAATCCATAAAATAATAAACCTGACGCAAAGTGACGCAAAGGCGCAAAAGTAAGCACCTAACCCCAAACTTGACGCAAAGTGACCCAAAGGCGCAAAAGTAAGCACCTAACCCCAAACTTGACGCAAAGTGACACAAAGTCGCAAAAGTTGAGCAAAGCACCTAACCTACTGCTCCCTGGGCGCCGGATCAAGGGCTGCCCACTACTCCAGGTGTGCATGTGTGTGTCTGGTGAACTCACTGCTCTGAGTGTGTGTGTCTATGTACTGTATGCGTATGTGTGTACACACTGTCCCGGATAGGTAAAGTTCTTGCCAAATTTCCTGCAGGACAAATGAAGTATAACTTATAACTTCACTTGCATGCCTCGTTGTTAAGTGATACTGATAGTTAGACTAATTTCTAATTAGTGATGCTAAAAAGAAACAACCTTCAGTCAAACCCTCTGGGTGTGTGACAGATGCAGGTATTCACAGAGGAGCATGTAAGGGCCATGCTTTAGAAGTATTGCTGCTTGCCTAATTAGTTTCTGGCCATGCCGGAGATTAACTCAACTGTGTGTGTGTGTGTGTGTGTGTGTGTGTGTGTGTGTGTGTGTGTGTGTGTGTGTGTGTGTGTGTGTGTGTGTGTGTGTGCGTGTGTGTGTGTGAGCACGTACAATAAATATATTTAAGCTGAACATCTATATGTGTGTATGTTTGTGTGTATTTGCACATGCCACAGATGATTTCTGAAAGGCAGAAGGCAAGTTTGAACAAATCAAGATTACACCCAGATCGACAATATTTGCCACCACAAAATAGATCTTGCATAAAAGACTTACAAGACTGAACTGTTTACGGATTTATTGCATCGCCACCAGGCAATCTGTGGAGGTGAGTTAAGATTCCAATCAGCAACAGGTTTCCAAGTCCCGTTCTGTCAACAGATTGATCTTGCACACAGAATCCATGACACAGTTTAGGAACTGCTACGCTACTAGGAAGTATATTTTAATCTATTCTTTTTATTTATTTATCTAATCTATTCTTTTTAGTTTAATATTCTATCTATATTCTTTCTATATTCTATTCTATAATCTATGATTTTTTTTTCTGTATTGAGGTCTCAGAAGCCATTATGTGGACACGGAATTTCCGTTGGTTGTCTCGCAGTGTGAGCAATTCCAACACAGCCGTGTGTGAGTACGGCAATCAGGACTTAGTTACTATGCTGAACGATCACAGTGTCTGCTTGATTTACAAGGCGGCAACAAAGGCTGCACACCATGCCCTAGAGTCATATAATTCACTATTGTACAAAAAAACTAAAAACTCTTGAGGCATATCTAAGTTAACAACAATTTGGTAATTAGGTTTAATGATTATTCTAGTGAGCTGATTAAGGGAGCCAGAGACCCACCTTCTCTCAGGAGAATCATGCCAGGTCTGAACACAGCCCAGGGGGTACAGAGGTTCATATCAGGTAGAGAAGAGGAGGAGAACGAGGACAAGATGAGATGAGATAGAAGGAGGAGAGGAGGAGAGAGAAAAATAGAGAAGAGGAGAGAGAAAGAAGGAGAGGAGAGGGGAGGAGAAAGGAGGAGAGAGAAAGAACGAGAGGTGAGAGCAGAGAGAGGAGGAGAAAGGAGGAGAAAAGGAGAGAGGAGAGAGAAAGGAGAGTAGAGAGAAAGGAGAGGAGAGAGGAGAGAGAAAAGAGGAGAAGAAGAGAGCAGAAAGAGAGGAGAGAGGAGAGAGAAAAGAGGAGAAGAAGAGAGCAGAAAGAGAGGAGAGAGGAGAGAGAAAGGAGGAGAGAGGATAGAGAAAGGAGGAGAGGAGAGAGAAAGGAGGAGAGAGGAGAGAGAAAGGAGGAGAGGAGAGAGAAAGGAAGAGAAGAGAGCAGGGAGAGAGGAGGAAAGAGGAGAGAGAAGGGCTGAAAGACTAGGAGGGGAGGACAGATAGAAGAGAGAGACTAGATGAAAGACAGGTGGAGAAGAAAAGGCGGAGAAAGGTGGAGAAGAAAAAAGAGAGGGAAGAGAAAAGAGAAAGAGAAAAGAACAGAAAGCAAAAAACAGCCTCCAGCATGCTCTTGATCTGTCTGGACAGATGCGTTTCAAATGACGAAAAAAAATACAAATGACAAACAGAAACAGAAAGAAACGTTGCTTGTAAACTTTGCATAGTTTCCCAAGATCATTTGTCAACAACTACCCTGGTTTTTTTTTCGGTAACCAAACTCTAACTTTAGTTACACAAGCTAACACACTCCTTTTTAGCCCACCATGAAACAGCTGAGAAGAGTCGATCGGCACGCAGAGAGTGTGTGTCGCCACCATGGCCCCAACCCTCTGGCTCCACCGTGTTTATGAACTACGGTACGCTAGACGCAGGGAACATAACCTTGGTGGGAAAATGCATTTTCGGGAGGGCTTTGATTGACACCACAATTCTTTCCCCGTACACACAACAAAGACTAAAAGATCATACCTGAGGGCTTTCTCTCTCTCTTTCTCTCTCTCTCCCTCTCACTTTCTCTCTTTCCCCCCCTCTCTCTCCCTCTCCCTCTGCCGCTCCATTTCAGAAATACTTCACATACTCTGCCCTGTGGCCATTGCAAAGAAAGTGGCCTCTTTGCTCTCACACCAATCAATCCACACACACACACACACACACAAACGCACGCACACAGACTCAATCACTCACACACTGTCACCTGCTGTAAGTTCATATGGTACAATAATATAATATAATATAATATAATATAATATAATATAATATATGATGTTTTCAGGTGTGCCCCAAAATTACTCATACTTGACCACCTGTTACAAAACCTATAATTTCAGACCCCAAACCTTAAACAAATAATACCCATTACATTCAAAATGGGAATTTCCAAAGACACTCCCCTAAAACCTGACATTCCTAACATCAGCTACCCAACAATTTGCCCACCCACTCTATCATAAATCGTCTTCTCTCTCAAAAATGACCTAGAAATAGCAACAGAATGAGTAGAAACAACCATTCTGACGTATTGTCCGAATCGCCTACACTCTTCAAATGAATGTGTTAGAAACAACAAAAACTTGTTCCTATCTGTACATAGAGATATGTTAAAAAAAACAACTCATTATTTGTAATTATTTGCAATTAAAATAATTTAAATAGCCCCACATCATCACATACTCTTTACCATACCAAGAGATTGGCATGGGGTACTATCCATAAGACCATCTCTCAATGCAAATCAAACCAGCTATTAGGCTAACTGAAATAAAACCATGCCAATCTCTAGGTATGGTGAAGGGTGTGTGATGTGGGGCTATTTTAATTCCAAAGGCCAAGGGAACTTTATCAGGATGCATAGTATCCTGGATCCATGAAATAACTGGCCTTTAAAAAATAAAAAACTGCCTGCCTTAATATAGGGGGTTCCTTACTTATGCCCCCTGTATTTGAAGGAATAACATTTATTTATTTACGATACATGATTTATTCACAAAGAAAATTGGTGTCCTCAAAGGTTGGATTTTTCCTATTTTTTTTCAATTAAAGCATTAAGATCAATTTCCAAAAGATTATTTTTTCCTCTTTTAGTCAGCATGGGTGTCTTAACTTATGCACAACACTATATACGCTGTTTACCAGAGATTTATCCTGCAATTACTATTACAGGAACACTTATTAATTTATTTCTGGCCTTTTTAATTTGTGTGCATACACAGCTGTTAAATGACTGTCACTTGAGTCAAGGAAAAACAACAGAAACTAATAAATTGAGTTGAGTTGAGTTGGAGTGCCTTGTGACTTCACTAGCGGGCGTTTCCCATGAGAGTGGCGCTACAGAGGGTCCTATCCCTGCTTGGGTCAATAGGTCAATAGGTCACAAGGTCATTCACAGGCTGGTCAAAGCTGAGGTTACACTTGAACCACTTGGGCGGCCACTCAAGCTGTGAGTTTGAAAGGTCTACAGAGGGCATTTTTGCTGTTTGTGTATATGAATGCATTTGTGTGTGCTTGTGTGTACACTGGTGTGTGTTTGTATGAGTTTCTGAATGACTGAGGGTTTATGTTTGTGTTTTTATGTGTGTGTGTGTGTGTGTGTGTGTGTGTGTGTGTGTGTGTGTGTGTGTGTGTGTGTGTGAGAGTGAGTGAGTGAGAGAGAAAGAGAGAGAGAGAGAGATAACAAGGCTACAGGGAATGAAAGAGATAGTGAGAAAGAGTGGATGTGCGTGTTCGAGTGTGTGAGAGCGTGTGTGAGTGTGAGCATGAGCGAGTGTGTGTTCATATGTAGCACACTCACACACTCACACACACACACACTCGCTCGCTAGCTCTCTGTACAAATCCCACTGGGGCGAGCACAGCCGAGAAAAACAAACACCATCTCCATCTTGGGAAACGAAGCGCCTTGCTGACACTGATTAGCGTGCCGTGACCCCACACATCCACAAACCACAACAGGAACTAACAAAGCAGCGATCCAGTCCCTCGGCAGCGATTCCCATTTCCACTGGCCCCCGTTCCCTGACCAACCCAAACCACAGAGAGAGGGGAAATGCTGTACTGACTGCGTTTGGCCGCCTGGCATGTAAGCAATGTTGTGGGTGGCTTGGTTAATGTCACTACAGCATAAATGTCTACCCACATTACTTTTCACAACCTCCAGATTCACATCTCCAACCAAAGGATGATGCACATTAACATATACACGAACATACACACACACACAGACACACACACAAACAGACAGACAGAGAGAAAAAGAGAGAGACAGAGAGATGCCCCAGAAAGGAGAGAGAGAGGAAGAGAAAACAAGAAAGGAAGATCAATACATTTAATTATATAACTTATTATCATTTTTGCTCAGGCAATCTGTGAGGACGGCACTTACTCATCTCCATGTACTCTGGGGTGAGGCCCTCAAAGGGTTCTAGATCGTAGTCCAGGTTCCACTGCTGGGGGCCCTTGCTCTGGGGACCCTCGTTCTCCGAGGCGTCCGGGGCCCGGTCCTTATCCCTCAGAGTTCTGTAAAGCTTCTTCAACTTCCTATGGAGACAAAAACAAAAAAAAACAAAACAAATAAACGAGTTCCTGGAAAGTGCAGGCTCCCTAGAGACTAACACGGTTCTTGCACAAGGCACAAGGCACCCCCTCGGGACGCTGGGACGCCACTGGCCAACACATTTAGCAGTCTCCAGACCTCTAATTAGATCAAAGTGTGAGAAATTCTGTCCTTCGGATGAGACGTTAAACCGAGGTCCTGACTCACTGTGGTCATTAAAGATCCCATGGCTCATCCCAACCTGGCTCATTCAATCTGGCCCCCTCTAATCATCCCCCACTGTAATTAGCTCATTCACTCCCTCAATCTCCACCTCAGGCTGGTGTGTGGTGAGCGTTCTGGCGCATAATGGCTGCTGTGCATCACCCAGGTGGGTGCTACACATTGGTGGTGGTTAGTGAGGTCTCCTTTCCATGTGAAGTGCTTTGAGTGTTGAGAAAAGCGCTATATAAATGTAACGTGTTGTTGTTGTCATACATTAATATAGATATAAGATATATACATATCTATCTATAAATGACAGAAGCATCTGTCTGTCTGTGTCTGTCTGTGTGTGTGTGTGTGTGTGTGTGTGTGTGTGTGACCCTGGTGGGTCTGGTGGGTCTCATCACCAAGGGCGACGAGACTCAATACAGGTTGGAGGTCGACCATCTGACCACGTGGTGCAGGGACAACAACCTCCTGCTGAACGTCAGCAAGACCAAAGAGATTGTTGTTGACTTCCGGAGAGGTCACACCCAACACCTGCCACTGACCATCGACGGTGCTGTGGTGGAGAGAGCGAGCAGCACCAAATTCCTGGGGTGCACATCAGCGAAGACCTCTCCTGGACCACCAACACTGCATCACTGGCTTAAGAGAGCTCAGCGCCGCCTGTACTTCCCTAAGGAAACTCAGGCGAGCAAGTGCTCCACCAGCCATCATGACCACATTCTACCGAGGCACCATTGAGAGCATCCTCTCCAGCTGTATCGCTGTGTGGGGCGGAAGCTGCACTGAATACAACAGGAAAGCCCTGCAGCATAGTGAACACAGCTGGAAGGATCATTGGTGCTTCACTCCCCTCCCTGAAGGACATTTACACCACCCACCTCACCCCAGAAGGCGACCAAAATTGTGAGTGATGCAAGTCACCCCCAGCTCACAATCTGTTTGATCTACTGCCCTCTGGGAAGAGGTACAGAAGCCTGCGCTCCCAAGACTACCAGACTCACCAACAGCTTCATACACCAAGCTGTAAGGATGCTGAACTCTCTCCCTAAACTATCCCCTCCACCCTCAGCTACATAACATCCTGGACATTGGACCCACAATGGCCGCCTGCACTACTCCACTTGCACACTTGAACACTTGCACACTTGTACACTTTACAACTTGGTGTTGTTGTCCTGAAAACACAACACTTCTGCTGCTCTTACATAACTTGCACCACTATGCCACTTTCTTCATTACTCAGGTCAAACAGAACTACCCAAGCCTCTTATTGGCCTGACTTTGCACTAGTTTTTTATTGACTGTCTATGCACAATTTCAACAAAATTTTGCTGCTCTTATTTTTTTCATTATTATATGTGCCCTCTTATTTACTTATTTACTTACTTTTTTGTTTACTTGAATGTTATGTTTGTCTGTGGACTTAAAATTGGTAAAATATGTCTTGTCTTCACCGTGGGATAGTGAGAAACGTAATTTCGATCTCTTTGTATGTCTGGAACATGTGAAGAAATTGACAATAAAGCTGACTTTGACTTTGACTTTGACTTTGTGTGTGTGTGTTAAAACCACTGAAAGTGTTGTGAATCAGAATCATTTCTGTAAATGTACATACTGTGTATTTCTTATGGTCATTTGTGATTTGTGTACCCATGTGTACCCTGTGTGTGTCTTTGGTCTGTATGCAGTGTATCCATTGTTTATCCTTGAATGATTAGAATTCAGTAGGCACTGTCTAGGGACCTTTTGGCTTATCCTCAGGTGTGACTCTCTATTGTATAGAGGAGAGCAAGGATGGGGGAGCAGACCTCCTATTGTCACTATTTGGCCATGAGCAAGTTGGGGTGTTAAAACAATATGTGGCCAGGCCTTTGAAGCTTAATTAAAGAATAATAAAGCTGACCAGGCCTGATGACACAACAACAAGAGACCACATCCCCACACACCACACATTTACATTGCGTATTCATAGTAGGTCGTAGTAGGAGGTTCCAACCGTGAGATTAAAACTTTGGATTAACTTGGATTCAAGTTTTGCTGAGAGATCTTCATCATCGTGTTGACGGCACACTCTTAAGGTAAGGCAATTGATATTTTCTGGTGGTGAGATATAGGGAGTTGAGTCCTAAATAGTCCTTGTCAGACTATCGGGCTCCAGCAGGGAGCTCTGTTGGGCGTTAGTAACAAACTTGTTTTGTTCCTGTAAATGGCCCGTAAGTATTACTGAAAATACTTTCGTCTCTATGAGACCCCGGCGTTAGAACAATAATTCTGTAAATAGCCATGTATGTTTCAGACAAAAACATATTCGGTCCTATGGACCTATCTGGAGCTTATCGGATTAAGCTTTTCAGGGTAGCTGGGGAAATGGCCACTCTCCATTTGACGGCTACATTAGGGGACTGCTTGCCTAAGAATCTCTCACCTGAAAATGAAATTGCATGAGAGTGTTGCTGGTCATAACAGATGTATGAAACCATCTTTAGATTACAAATGTATATTTGGATTAATTACAACTAGTTTGAAATTGGATTGATAATGCAACTATTTAAATTATGGAGACTTATGATGGATGATCAGGATTCAAGTAATATTTGCCCCATCTGCAAAGATCTTAATGTATTTTATTTCTATGATTTTTGGGGAACACAATTGTAAACATTTGCAATGAGCATGTCTCCAGTGTTTTTAACATTAACGATACAAATTGAAGAATTTGACGAAATTTGTTGTTTTTTCCCCTTTTAATTTCCCATACTTCACATACCATGAATGTATGCTTTAATTCTGCATTCCCGATGAAGCCTTTGAACATAGATAAACAAAAGGGTTTATCTATTAACTAATATAATTTCTATACATTCTTTGATTCTTTGATTTGATTCTCTTTGACTTTGAATTTTATTTTTGTAATTTTGTTGCACCTTTATTTCTTTATATTATTGTTTATTTCAGTTGATTTCCTTTTAAGTTTATCCTGCCTAGTAGGAATACTTGGTCAGATGATATTGTTACAAGTTTGTCATTTTAGTAACATTTCCCAATTCCATTATAGGTGATAAGATGACAGGAGGATAATTTTATATAATCACCATTTGAGCCTTTCCTGGCTGTGTTTTTTTTTCTCGTTCTCATTGCTTTAATTTCTGATGGCTTGCCTTAACTGCTGATATATTTTAATTTCATTAGAAAACTTATGGGTTGAAATTTTATTTGCATTTATATGGTTTGTTTGTTTGTTTTGAAATGATTTATTTCATACATTTACAAGCTTTGCTCCTAGCTACCCACCACTGGATGATATTTGATGTCTACAAGCAGAACCTCACCATGTTGTTTCATACAATGACATCGTCCTGTAGTTACTTTGTTTTGTCATCGGATTCGGAGGCGGATCTGGTGGACAAGGGTGTACCACCGATCCGAAGGGGGGTGGTTGATGGTTGATAACAATGGTGATGGTGATGTGTTTAAATAGCCTGTTAAATTATAGGTTGAGGACTTGGGCTCTAGGGATCGACCGATATGGTTTTTTCAGGGCCGATACCGATATCAATTATTACCAAAACAGGAGGCCGATAACCGATATGTTAAACCGATATGTCGGTTGTCAAAAAGGAGGGTAGATAGTAAAGGCGATATGCTGCTAAAAAATAATTCAAAAGCATTTAATTATGCAAACTTCTTTCTTCTTTTAATACACAATTGTCTATCAACTTGCATCACAAGTGTAAATCCTGTGTATGATGTTAATCCAAAAGCTGAGTGATAGCAATTATTTTCATAGACTAGGCCTACACAATGGGCTATGTGCTTGTTTAGGGACCTGTCACAAAGAGGATGCTTTGCCATCGTGTGTGTGAGTGCACGGAGAGAGGGAGAGGTGCATGCGTGATGGCAAGTGTTACGGTTGAATAGTTTAACAAAACAGTTTTAAAATAGTTCTTAGGCTATTTAAGCATGCAATTTGTGTCCATATGTAGGCTATAAACTACACTTTTGTGAGCCTAAAAGGCACGTTAATAGCCAGCTCAGGACGCGATTTACTTCAGGTCGGATTAAATTACGGCTGGCCCTGGGTGCCTGTAGCCTGGTCTTTTCTGACAGTCCGTTTCAAAAAGGAGCAACTAGACTTTTTGACGTTCACTATCGCATAATTTAGGACTTGTCTACTATGTAGGCCAATATGTAGGGATATGTAGGGATAACGTCCGCCGAGGTGTCCCGTTATTAACAATTAATGGACGAGGCGGAGGCAACTCCCGACGCGCAGCACCCGAGTTTATAGGCTAACTAGGCAAAACAACATATCACTAACGTTCATCAATCGGGAATTCGCTAAATGAAGGAAGTGGGTGCTTTACTTATTGATCCGGATCAAAGAGACAATAGCTTACAAAGCTAAGTTGCAATGATGTGACTCATTGCAACTTCAGCAATGTAAGGTACCTTTACCTTCGAAAAAATAGCTCCGTACAGCTGAAGCCCAGTCTACAGTCTGCCTCAGTGAGAATCCTAAACTTTTTCTGTGTTCAGTCTTCGATCCTGATTGGCTGCATTCGTGCTAACTAACAAATCAGACGGTGTAGTGGGCGGGACAATGCTCTCGACCACAGAGTAGCAAATTCAGGGAATGAGAGGCGCTTTACAGACAAAGTAGCGCGTTTCATTCTTTATCCATTTAAAAAATGACCGATACCGATTATTATAAAAATACTAAATATCGGCCCTAATAATCGGCCCGGCCGATAATTGGTCGATCCCTATTGGGCTCCTCAAGAAACTTTGCTTCTCAAGAACACTGTTTATGGATGAAATGTGTTGGTCTTTATACAACTTAATGAGATGCCTACACTGTTACTATCATCACTAGAAATGTTACCACTGTCATAAGAAATGTTTACATTATTACTAGGAATTCTGTTCTGAGGCATCACATGCCTCAAAGTTCATGTACTATTGTTTGCGTGTTTGGAGGTATAACTGAGAGGTCAAGACAGGCCTGACTGCAGTTGACGTCATCTTTGAAAAATGTTAAACTCCACTAAATGATCCTTTGCTTATTAGTACTGGAATGACCGCTAAAACCTTTTGCTCCAAGCTACATGTATTTTCAAGATCTGTTTACAGACTCTAAACAAAGACCCAGACCCAAGAAACATCCTGGACACATGTCTCACTTCCTCCACTGGCTTCTCATGTTTGGGACAGAAGTGTGATGGTGAAAGACACATCTTATCGAAAGGGGGACAGCCCTTTGATCTGATCTCCAACCCCACCCCTGAAGACCTCAGCAGACTTCACAGTGTCCTTGGGAGAGCCGCTATGCATTTTGGAAGTCTTGTGTACCATTCCACAAAAGGATCTTGGTCGGAATATCAGAAGAAAGATTGGATTACCGCTCCGCTTGGATTACCGGATTAAGCACATTTTTGCACCCACATACACATTCTAAACATTGTGCACCACATGAAGCAACCATGTGATGTTATTCTATTGCATTGTGCACCACAAGAAGAATAGAAACTGGCTTTGGTTGCATTTTCTTAGCTATTTCTATGGTAGATGATGTCAGTCTTCCTATTGTTTTTATTCTCCCATAATCTGTAACCTCCTTCCACACCCTAAAAGTCCTCTGTTTGTTAATAAGCTATGAGCAAGTTGGAGTGTTAAAACAATATGTGGCCAGGCCTTTGAAGCTTATTTAAAGAATAATAAAGCTGACCAGGCCTGATGAGACAACAACAAGAGACCACATCCCCACACACCACACCTTTACATTGCATATTCATAGTAGGTCATTCCTTCTCTTTGTGTGTAACTTAAATATGGTAGACTTGTTTCTGTATAGTTAGAGTATACTGGTGAAACCCATGATGGGGTGAAACAAACATGCATCTCTCCCTTGAGGGGCACTGGCCCCTCATTGAAAAGAATAAAAGCCTGGATCCTGATATTCCATCGTCCTGACTGAGTCTTAAGAGAAATATGATAGTAAAAAAATATGCTATCACCACATATCTGCCGAACCGTTCATCCGATTGATTTCAAACTTGGTAGGTGTCTTGCTACGGGCACGAGTAAGAGCAATGCCAAGTTGACGTTGTTTGGATAAGAAATGCAAAAGATATTGTTAAATATATCAGTAAGAGAAGCAAACATTGAGTTCGCCGCTCTTCTGTAGCCACTCCCCCTCTCACTCACACTCTCACTGTGACCAAAATATGTGACCAAAACGCATTTATAATTGCGCTTGCTGACGTGCCACCGACTAAATAAGTGGACCAGCTAACAGTGTCAAGAAAGGTCTGATCAGTAGAGCTGCTTTGGTTAAAAATAAACCTCTTCATTACATTTTGCTGGAACCATGTCCCTGGTTCTAGTTCCTAATTCCCCTGTGCTGCAACTCTGCACCCATTCATTCACCTGGGAACTTTGTTTACTGGACTACAGGACAGTGGGGGCATTTGCTATATCCAAGGGGGTTGTTGGCACAAACATTTCCTCTCACATGTAATAAATTAATGCATAATGTTATCCGCGAGTAGTTGACACAGCTAACCACCAAAAACCCAGCTGTTCTAACATTAGCTTACCAGCTGAGGCTCTTAAGCTACATACATGCTGCTAACTGCTGATAACTTTGCCTGTTTAAAGAGTTTTGTCTCCGCGAGTGGCTTTGTTGTGATAAGAACAAACTAGTTAATCTGCATGCATGCGTATTGTGATGCGGTGTTGATGATGCTAACCTTTAGTTAACACCGAGCTGAACATTCGGCCGCATTTTGCGCTGCAACAATCTAGTTTGTTCCGATTCACAACGTAAATTTCATGTCCAAGTAAAGATGAGAGGAGTGGGTCTGTGTGTGTGTGTGTGTGTGTGTGTGTGCACGTGGGCGTGTATGAGAGAGCGCACAGGACAAGGACAAGCCATGTCAGTGCCACTGTATAGGCATAAATGTCTACAAGGCTGGAAGTTCAACAAATATAGGCCAACTAATGTGATTAAAATAGTTAAATAAAAAATATTTCATTCATCAATCATATTCAATCACCTAATGCCATCATAACATAGGCCTAGGCTCCAGGAAAGAACAGTTTATGTTTAATTTATGTAATTTTGTGTTGGTCATACTATAGAATGATATATTGCTTGTCTTTGTTGAATAAGACAGAAGATAGAGAGTTTAAAAATAATCGCATATTGCATCGCAATCGCAATATTGGTGGGAAAAATTGCAATTAGATTATTTTCCATAATCGTTCACCCATACATGTAAGCATGATCATCTCTTTTCTAGCTTTCTTTCCCCCAAAGATTCTAGAGCAGTCCACACCCCTCTTGCATGAACATCTTCTCTCCCTCCCTCCTTCTCTGTCTCTCTCTCCCTCCTTCCTATCTGTCCAGTTGCTGTCTAAGTCCCTGGCAGCTGACCGCTGCAAAGCCCATCAGAGCCAAGTATGCGTTGGACGGGCTCCAGCCAGCAGTTTTTCCCTGGAAAGCACCCTGCACACACACACACAAATACAAACACACACACACACACACACACTGCATTTCCCCGTTCACGGTCTGTGAAAACTGGGCTTCTGTTTAATGGGTTTTAATGACTCTTCATCAAAGGGCCAATCATACTGTTTGTCAAATTAAAGCAGCATAAAGATCCCCAGACAGAGCCTGGATGAGCCTCATTGCAGGAACTCTGCAGTGCTTCCAACCAAAGCTGCTCATCAAATCATAAACTTTCTTTTTTTTTATTTGAAGTGGGGCTGGTGTAGCCTGGAAATATCCAGACTCTCGTACGTACATTTCATTTGTACAGAGAGTCTGGCAGATAGGGAAACGTTTGCAACACTTGCATTGTGACGGGCAGTAACTTTGAAATCATTGTTCCAGCCTTACCAATCATATTGATCCATACCGTTACTTCCTACTTCACCTAAACTTTACAAACTGACAATAATACTGGCATGTGGGTCTACCTTTGCTGTAAATAATTTTTTCCAACTGCATTTTTTGATGTTTGCACACAATGTAATGCATCTGCAGTAGGTGCTGTTACAAGTAGAATTTAAGACATATTTAAGTTAACTTCGCTTGGTTTCCTTATTATTTATATTGTAGTCATTACTGATATTTTTGTGGGATTTTGGAAATAACAGATAAGTCTAATGTACTCCCCACCCCCCCCCCATGAATAATCGTTAATTGATCATTTTTGCCATGATCGAGCAACTCTAACATGTGTGTGTGTCTTCTCTCTCCTGTAGAGCTCTACCCCACTGAACGCTCCCCATGCATTATTCCCAAAAAACACAGGCCGTTTTCCAGCACATTACTCTGTCATCCACTGCCTGTGTGTGTGTTGGAAGGGTGCGTTAAAGGCACCGTTTAGCAGCTGCTCGAGTCCATCTGTGTGCTCTTGCACAATTACATACACACACAAACAGCCATCCTGAAGCACGCCACCGTTTAGCCCTCAAAACACACGCACACACGAACACACACTGAGCTCTATTAACAGCGCTTAACAGTTTGACCTTGAGCAAAACGTCCAAGGTGAAGATGTAAGAAATGAATGAACGTACATACACACACAAGGGCCCACATGAAAACACACACTTACATACATGAATACATATAGACATGAGAGTGCACACAAAGACACAGGCGCTGCGCATACACGCACACACACACACACACAACACACACACACACACACACACACACACACACACACACACACACACACACACACACACACACACACACACACACACACACACACACACACACACACACACACACACACACACACACACACACACACACACACACACACAACAACATGAAAACATGAAAACACACACTTACATACATGAATACATATAGACATGAGAGTGCACACAAAGACACAGACGCACACGCATGCACGTACACACGCACGCACACACACACACACATCTGAGTGCCTGTTCCGTGAGGTAAAACATGACTGGCGGGCATGCTTGTGGTCTTTAGGGAGCAGCAGTCTTTGATCTAGGTCAGGTCTTTCTCTCTTCCTCTCCTTTCTCTCTGTCCATCACTCCCTCCCACCGTCTACATCTCCGCCCCACCATCTCTCCATCGCTGAGGGCTCGAGTGAGTCCCCAGTCCCTGCGGCCTGTCGCCACCACTCTGCATGTGGCACAAATCAATGCCCCCTTTACAAAAAAAACGAGGGTATTTATAGAGGAGAGAGGGAGGGAAAAAAGAGAGGGAAAGAGGGAGAGAGTGAGAGAGAGAGATGGACAAGAGAGTGACGTTAAAGATGATATTAAAGTTAGAAAAAGATAAAAAAAAAAGGGCATGCAAGGCAGTGAGAGAAAGATGAGAGTATGTGAAGAAAGAAAGAGAGGGGGAGAGTGAGTTGGAGTGTGTGTGAGAGAGAGAGATAGAGAGATAGAAAGAAAGAAAGAAAAAAGGAAAGAGAGTAAGAAAGACAGAAAGAAAGAAAGAAAGAAAAAATAATGGCTACATCGCTAAAATAGCCAACATGTTTCAACCTCTTCAGGGTTTCATCAGGGCTTAAGGAGACACTGAAATTACCCTGGCCTTGCTTTAGCAGAGACCCACACTAGATATGGCCAGTTAAAACCACCACACAAATGGGGGGCGCTGTGACGCAAGTGATCACATTCGAGATGGTTTTTTTTGCTAGTGTGCTAGTAAGGTCTAAACTACATACAGTACGTCTACACTAATTAAACTAACTGTCCCCTAGCCCTGCTTCAAAGCACATAAATTTGACAATTTGATATTAACCAATTGCCTCTCATTGGGTCGTCAATAGCCAACAGCTGTTCCTGATTGGACAGGATAGGACTGGCCAGGGCTTGTTAAACTTCAAAGTAAAAGTCATGTTGTGATTTCCTTCCTCCAGTGAACTAAACCAGTTAATGTCACAACATGTTGCAGAGTACAGTATGACTACTAGAGTGTGTGTGTGTGTGTGTGTGTGTGTGTGTGTGTGTGTGTATGGGTGGTAAGCCAAATGCAGCAGGTGAGACACGACATGAAGAGGTTTGGTTTGTTTTGGTCACGACCCAGGACTGTTTTGGGATGGGATTAGACAAGGTTGTGCACATCTCCCAACAAAAACAAAAGTACATGAGCAAGCAGAGCAGGTGTTTGAATCAGACTCGTTTAGCCTGACTGTTGCCACTGTAAACTTCAAACAGAGAAACCTGAGCATCTGGGTAATGGATTGCCAACACCAGCATAACGCTACAGACACTAGCAGAAGGGAAACAGAGCCAAGTGTGTATGCATGTATCTGCAAGTGTGTAAGTGTGTGTGTGTGTGTGTGTGTGCGTGCGTGTGTGTGTGTACACATGTATGTCTTTCTGTGTGCCTTTATTTGTGCTTACATACAGTGTGTGTGTGTGTGTGTGTGTGTGTGTGTGTGTGTGTGTGTGTGTGTGTGTGTGTGTGTGTGTGTGTGAAATCCTAAAGGACATAACAATGTTAGAGGTTAAAAAGGAATTTCCAGCCCACTGCCTCCACGGCATTCAGGTCCATTCCTCTGCTCTGGGGAGACCATGTCCTAGTTTCCTGAGTTCTGCACACACACACTTGCAGATACATGCATACACACACACACACACACACACGGATACACACGGATACATGCATACACACACACACACACACACACACACACACACAAACTTGGAGCCATTATCTGCAAGTGGAAGGAATCACAGTAGGAATCACGGCCATGCACAGTATCCCCACGCAACATGTCTGACCTTGGAGGTAGAAGGTACAATTGGTACAGAGAGAATCATAGGTGATGCTCTCCACCGCCATGGCCCCTATGCCCGCTCTATTGCTGAGGGAAAACATGTGGAAGCTCGTTCAAAGTTTGCTACACAACATTTGGACAAGCCTAGGAAATACTGAGAGAATGTATTCTGGTCAGGCGAGAGGGGCCCGTCCACACGGAGACGCTTTTTAGGTTAAACGCAGAGGTTTTGCTTCGTCTTGGCCGAGCGTCCAAACGAATCCTGTAAACGCACTGCCCGAAACCGCACTTTTCTGAAACCTGGTCCCAGAGTGGAGAAATCTGAAACCGTAGCCCGTTTGAATTCGTTTAGACAGCGAAACCGCACATCCTGCTTGCGTATAGATGATGTCATCACCACACCTCAGCTGCCCTGGACTTGCACTTATAGTATTGCCTAAAAATACTAGTTTTCATACATGACATTACCTACGATTACACTCCGTAAGATAAATATCACAACTGGTGCTGCGCAGCGCTGATAGCTTATGACT
Source organism: Alosa alosa (assembly GCF_017589495.1). Classification (NCBI taxonomy): domain Eukaryota; kingdom Metazoa; phylum Chordata; class Actinopteri; order Clupeiformes; family Clupeidae; genus Alosa; species Alosa alosa. The sequence continues at coordinate 24,206,792 of NC_063205.1, read as the reverse complement.
TGGTGGACTGAACACTGTTTTTTCCCGGTGTTTTTTAATGCATTCTAGCTACTGTCAGTGACGCGAGAGAACTTAAGTTATTAGGAAAGTGCGGTGTAAGTTTAGGCTACATTAATTTGTGCATAGTGCCAGTGTCATTCATTTATTTTACATGTCTTACAACATATATACATGCATTCACAGTCGAGTGAAATCAGATATAAGCATACAAAGATGCTTAGAACTCACGTTAAGCCGATGGTAGCACACTGAATGCAAATGCACGATTTGATTTGATGCAGGCAAACGTATTGACTGTTACTAACGAAGGTTTTATAGCAATATTATAAATGTGGCACCAGAATAGCCTAGAACTTGGGTAACCCTTGCGTTTAGTAGCCTAATTGTGGTGATAGCCAAAACTAATGTGAATCACGGACTATCCTACAACCAAAGAAAGTAAAGGTGATTAGTAGGCCTTTAGCCAAATAAAGGACGGGACTGCATCCTTCACAAACCGTAAAATAAAGTTTATTAGTTTTACAGTTGACTACAGTTGACAGTTCACCATCAGTCCACACAAACAATTCTGGTTTCCTTGCACTAGCCATTTTGTCATAGCCTATTCTGTCTGTTTGTAAAGCACAAACTTTGGTCAATTTCTGTAAAGAAACAGTGCCACCTATGGGCCTGGGGTATGAAGTAACGTGTTGAGTCGTGTTGAGATGGATCCGTTTGGACGCAAATATTCTTGATGCGGTTTCAGAGAAGACGGAGGAAAAAAAGATCGGGTTCGTACGTGTGGACTAGCCCTAATTTGCATTTTAGAGTTACTGTAGTGTAGTCATCAGGCCTTGCACAATCAATGCCTGCTGCAGCTGCCTGTGTAAGCTTGCACAGTAGCCGTGGAATGTCAAAATAGTGTGAGACCATGCAATTACGTGAGGTAATCTGTATGTGCCAATGTGTGTCTGTGTATGTATATGCATCTATCTGTGTTTGTGTGTGTGTGTGTGTGTGTGTGTGTGTGTGTGTGTGTGTGTATATCTATCTCTAAGTGTATGCATCTATCTGTGTGTGTGTGTGTGTGTGTGTGTGTGTGTGTGTGTGTGTGTATGTGTGTGTGTGTGAGAGTGAGTGAGCAAGAATGAGAGAGATAGAGAGACAGAGAGTGAGAGAGAGAGTGAGAGAGAGAGCAAGAGAGTGTGTGTATGTCTGTGTGTGTGTGTGTATTTGTGTGTGTGTGAGAATAAATCACCTAAATTAAAGACTGTAATCTTGTAAATGTCTCTTAAGAGACACGCAGGGGAAAAGTTTGCTCCCCGTCCCCAAAAGTTTGCTCGAAGAAGAACTCAAAGTGTTTCACGCTCGACAGCCTCATCTGTGAGGAGACTGACTCTGTGGTGTTCACTGTATATGTGTGTGTGTGTGTGTGTGTGTGTGTGTGTGTGTGTGTTCATGTATGTATGCATGTGTGTGAGTGTGTGTGTATGTGTGTGTGTGTGTGTTTATGTATGTATGCATGTGTGAGTGTGTATGTGTGTGTGTGTGTGTGTTTGTATGTGGCGTGCATGTGTATTTCTGTGTGCATGTGTATCTCTGTGTGCATGTGTGTGCGTTTGTGTGTGTATGTGTGTGTATACTCACGGGATGCCAATCTCGAAGATGTTGTTCTGAATGAGCTGCTTCCCAAGCATGATGATACTGAGCTGGATACATAACTCAATGAGACAGCCACCTGGTGCACACTACACACACACACATACACAAACACACCAGGCAGATATTGTTTAGGCAGTGAAGCTATTTAAAGTCTCGGTTACACTTTAGTTGACAGCATCGACATAAGAGTGACATGACACTGTCATGAACGTGTCATAAACAAGTCATAAACTTTTATGACATAACGCTTTTTTATGACATTCGGTTTTTGTCATAACAAGTTAGGGTTAGGGTTAGTATTAGGTTTAAGTTTAGGGTTAGAGTTAGGGTTTGAGGTTAGGATTAGGGTTAGGGTTCATGTGTCATGACAGTGTCATGCGTTCATGACAATGTCATGTCACTCTTACTGTCGATACTGTCAAGTAAAGTGTTATCAAAGTCTCTTGATGAACTTAGCACAGAGAGTTAGACATAGTGGACTATTTGGAAACACACACACAAACACAAACAAACATGTCAACGCGGAGAACTGATGATCTGAGAGCAAAACAACTACGAACAGCAGGGAGACACAACACACCCTAGAGGCCAGTTTAAGTACTTACAGTATAGTTCACTATACAGTATAGTAGTTATAACTTCTAATAATAATAATAATAATAATATAATAATAATAATAATAATAATAATAATAATAATAATAATAATATGCTATACAATACAATAAAATAATAATGAAAAAATATAGCCGCAAGTGGCAATGGCGGGCCCGAGCACCTGCGGGCCACAACCCGTGACATTTCAGAATCCAACAAAGCACAGACGTGGTGCATTTGTAAAATGTACATATTTGATGTGTCTGCTATTTGTTTTTGCATGTTATTTTCTGGCACATTTACTTGCTTGGCCATTTCAGATTATTTATTTTAAGCAAAGAACATTTCTGAAACACTTTTTGGCCATATGGTGGCGCTATATTAGGAATTTGAATTACACATGTGAATATCATCACAATAATGATATCCAATATTTTTCAAAGTTTCAGATCAACCAATATAGGCATTACCCATTTCTGGCACATTTTCCTGCAAAGTAGGCCCATAGGGTCTCTGGATATCATCATAATTATAATATCTATTAACCTGAGAAGTTTCAGACCATTCATTCAAAGCATAGAGCATTTCTGGCATGTTTCCTGTTTGGCCAGATGGTGGCGCTATGCTAGGCATGTGAATTATATGTGTGAATATCATCACCATAATGATATCCAATATTTTATAAAGTTTCAGATCAATCACTTAAGGCATTGTCCATTTCTGGCACATTTCCCACTTGGTCAGGTGGTGGCGCTAGGCCAGGCAGGCCCATTGGGTTTCTGAATATCATCATAATCATAATATCTATTAACCTGAGAAGTTTCAGACCATTCATTTAATGCACTGTGAGTTTATGACACATTTCCTGTTTATATGGTGAGATCATGACATATTACAACATATCAAAAATCCCTTCACAATTTAACATCAGCGACATCTTGGCATAATGTTTGCCAAATTTCACATGAATCTGACAAACCGTCTAGGAGCATTATGTTAAAATTGATCATGTGACATCAGTGTAATTGTCATTCTTTCTGTTGCCAGTTGGTGGCGCTATGCCAAACATGCATTATGGGCATGTGAATATCATTATTAACATGGTTTTCAATGACCTGTGAAATATAAAACATTTCAAGCCATGCATGGTGAATTATGACACATTTATTGTTTATGTGGAAGGGTTTTAAAATTAACTAGAAATGCAATTCCAAGGAATTACCAGTGCATGAAAATAAAGTAAAGTTGTGATGTAAAATATCATGTATAGTTAAAACAGATAATACAGAGATGGTTACTACGGTGATGCTAGGATAGACATGGTGGTTGCATAGCTTAATAAAAGTTGATAGTTTAAAAGTAGACTGTTTAAAAGCTGAATGTAGATAGTTTAAAAGTTGTTGATAGACAGCTAGTTTAATAGATAGTTTAATGATAGTTTAAAAGTAGACCGTTTAAAAGTTGAAGGTAAAAAGTTTAATGAATGTTGATATTCAAATAGTTTAATGGCTGTGTATAGGTAGATATTTGATGATAACTAAAAGTTGGAATGGCTCTAATGTTTGCTAGCAGTTATGCTAAGATTTTTAACTATGCTAACCATGCTACTTAGCTAATGTTTTATAGCAGTGCTAGCAATGTTAACATGCTAACCATGCTACTTAGCTAACTTAGCTAACGTTTTCTAGCAGTTTTGCTAAACATGCTAATCATGTTAAGAATGCTAACAATGCTAACCATGCTACTTAACTAACTTAGCTAACGTTTTCTAGCAGTTTTGCTAAACATGCTAACTATGTTAGCAATGCTAACATGCTAACTATACTAACCATGCTACTTAGTTAACTTAGCTAATGTTTTCTAGCAGTTTTGCTAAACTTGGTAACTATGTTTACAATGCTAACATGCTAACCATGTTACTTAGCTAACGTTTGCTAGCAGTTTTGCTAAACATGCTAATTATGTTAGCAATGCTAACAATGTTAGCAATGCTAACATGCTAACTATGCTAACCATGCTACTTAGCTAACTTAGCTAATGTTTTCTTGCAGTTTTTCTAAATATGTTAACTATGTTAGCAATGTTAATATGCTAACTATGTTAACCATGTGACTTAGCTAACCTAGCTTATCATTTTAGTAGTTATGCTAACTATGCTAATTAATAAGCTAACAATGCTAACATGCTAACTATGTTAACCATGTGACTTAGCTAACCTAGCTAATCATTTTTGTAGTTATGCTAACTATGCTAACTAGCATGCTAACAATGCTAACATGCTAACCATGTGACTTAGCTAACCTAACTAATCATTTTTAACAGTTTTGCTAAAAATGCTAACGATGCTAACATGCTAACTATGCTAAGCATGCTAACTAGCTACAGTGGGTAGGAGTCATAGTTGATGACAAGTGTTGACATAGTTGATGACAAGTTAAAAGTTGTTGATAGACAGCTAGTTTAATAGATAGATAGTTTAACTAGGAAATGTAATTTCGAGGAAATTACCAGTGCATGAAAATATAAACATACTGTATATTAACATAAAATGGCAAACAAACTTTTATTTGGAAACAGTTGGCAGGAGTCATAGTTGATAACAACTGACAGTTGAAATGGCTGAACAGTTAAATAGTTGAGTAGTTTAAATAGTTAAATTATTTAATAGTGAATTATTGTAGTGAGGACATTTATTTTCAAACAGTTGGGCAGAGGAAATAGTAGTCTTAAGAGAGCCAGATTGTATGCTTAAAGCCTGAGACAGAGTATATAGTTTAAAAGTTGAATGTAGATAGTGTAATGGATGTTGATAGACAGAAAGTTGAATGGATGTTGCTAGGCAGATTGTTTAATGAATGTTGATGGATAGTTTAATGGGTGGATGAGTGAATGGTTTGAAGAGGATGAATGGATAGAAAGTTGGATGGAATGTGCCTTATCCTTGTAGAATGGAGAGACACAGAGAGAGTTGGCCTACTGTAGTTAAGCAGAAAGCAGTTGATACAGGTGCAATCAATTTAACTGGCCCTTTGATGGGTCCTAATAGTGAGCAGCTGGAAGTTGATACAGGTGCAAATCAAGTTAATTAGTCCATTGTGAGGTCTTAGTGCTAATGCAAAGTCTATGGGGAAAAATAAGCTTGTTTTTTATTAATATCTCAAAAAGTATAAAGTTTACAAAAGTGAAAAATACATTCCCCACGTGTCCTTTTCAAGACCTACGTTACAAAGTTTGAACTAAGTTTCTACATTAAACAGTTAAAGCTGAATTAGACGCAACCTGATCTGTTTGAAGACCTACGTTACAAAGTTTGAATGAAGTTTCTAAGTTAAACTGTTCAAGAGAAATTGCGTACGGAAAAAGTTGTAAGCGGAATAAGAAGAAATTGCCTAGGAAGAACAGTACACTGCATTTTCATGCACTGTAATAAGAAGAAGTTGCCTAGGAAGAACAGTACAGTGCATTTTCATGCACTGTAATAATTTCGCCATTTCGTCAAATTACAACATATCAAAAAAAGCTTCACAATTTATAATCAGGAACATCTCGGCGTCATGTATACCAACTTTGACATGAATCAGATAAACCGTCTAGGAGGAGTACGTTAAAATTGATCATGTCCACAACGCACAAAATCTCAATTACCTCACTTCCTGTGGGCGTGGCTAATGGCATGTTAATACAAAAGTTGTTTGCAAATTTGGTGTGCGTATCTAAAACTACATGCCAACCACAAGTCACAGTGACATAAGGGGGCGCTATGGAGTTCCTGGGCAACGCCCGGTGCCAAGCTTTTATCCCTGTCTATTCACTGTATCACTTGATGTGTGTGCCAAATTTCATGCGTTTTCACCCATGGGAAGCACCTCTTTTGGCATCATGATTAATCACATATTTCATCACATATTAGTCTGCACAAAATCCCAAATACCTCACTTCCTGTTGGGCGTGGCTAATGCATTGTCCATACAAAAGTTGTTCATCTTGGGGAGATACACACACCTACCAAATTTGGTGTTTGTAGCTGAAAGTATATGCCCACCACGGGATCAGTCATCTAAGGGGCGTGAAAGGGCTTAGCGAGTCTATGGGCCATACCCGGGCCAAGCTTTTACCTAGCTGCTTTGTGTGACACCTGATGTGTGTGCAAATTTGAAGACTTTTCGATTATGTTAACCACCTCTAAATTTTGCCAACCACGGGATCAATCACCTAAGGGGCGCTAAGCGAAGTCCCTGGGCCACCCGGGGTCAAGCTCTTGTACCTAACTGCGATGCCGGACACCTGACGTGTGTGCCAAATTTCAAGAGTTTTCGACCATGGTAACCACCTCAAAAACAGGAAAGCAATTATATTATATTATTAACCCTCTAGGCGCCACAGTGGACTATAGTCGACAAGATGCGGTACTGAATAAAACAGCCGATTTAGTCAAATAGGGTGTCATATTTCGTTCGACTTCCACTCCACTAGATGGCAGACATGTCATACCGTCATCCCCGAAGTCGAAAAAAAAGGGCACGCTTTAAACAAAACTTTCTAGCTACAGCGCATTGAATCAGTGTGTGAAA
>NC_063205.1:24192484-24194984 GCF_017589495.1 Alosa alosa | reverse complement strand
ATTCCGACCGTCTCATATGTTCCCAAGCTGTGATGCTTTTTACAAAACACACGTGCAGATCAGCAGACGTACAGACACACCGAGACACACAGACAGACACACACACACACACACACACAGACACATGTTTTGTCCTAACTTCCTTCTTCTGTTTCTTTGTCTCTCCTCCTCCTCTTTCTCCTGCAATCTCTCCATCTCTCCTCTTCTCCTTCATCATTACTTCTCAGTTTCGCCGTGATCCTTCTCTTTTCCTCTCTCTTTTTTCTTCTCTTCCTTGCTCTTCCCTGAGACATGATTGTGTGTGTGTGTGTGTGTGTGTGTGTGTGTGTGTGTGTGTGTGTGTGTGTGTAATCTGTCCCAGTATGCTGGTTAAGTGGTGTAAGCTTGGGCCCGATTCAGGATTACACACACACACTCCACATTCCATCGGACACAGCAGATTACACACACACACACAGCATCCTGCATCTAGCCACAATAACGCCAGCACAACACACACATAATACCCATTATAGTCATAGTAAAACACTGCACTAAGATCAACACTAATACTCTTTCAGAATGTCTGTGTGGCATTAACTGCTGTCTCTCTCTCTCCTCTCTCTCTCCCTCTCTCTCTCTCTCTCCCTCTCTCTCTCTCTCTCTCTCTCTCAATTCAAAACCGTTTATTGGCATGACACAAACTGTATAGACAAAGCATTTCTACAAACTTAAGAACATGTATATAAAGACAGAACATTGCTCATCATCTCTCTCATTGTTCATCATGTTCTGGAGAGAAAGAGAGTGTTTACTGTTCTGAATGTATTGTGTTATATATATATATATATATATATTAGGGCTGTCAATCAATTAAAAAAAATAATCTAATTAATTACATATTCTGTGATTAATTAATCTAAATTAATCGCATGCATCCATTTTTGCTATGAACATATCTTAAAAACAAGTTTGGCAGAAGAGTGAATCAATGAACAGCCAAACCAACATTATAGACTTTAAAGTTCAACGTGTCTCCTTTGGGTCAGGCATCAGCCTATTGCCCTGTGTCAGATTTTTAGCATGATAAATGCAAATGACTGAAGTTACCACTCACTGTCATGACATGTGCAGAGTAAGCTACCCTAGGCCAAGGCAATGTGTGGAATACCTTAATATGTGTGTGTGGGGGGGGGGGTGTGGGGTGGGAGTGTAGCATGGCGTGTAGACCTTCTTTTTTGATTCATTACTGTTTTTGTTTTCTTGCACCTGAAAAGTTTCCTGGATGTGCACTTCAAAATGAAATCAAATGCATCAAGTTCAGGGTGATCGAGTGTGCTGTGTCTGAGTGGCTCACGCTGGTGCTGAGAGAGTATGTTGGGCTGGGCTGATATAACCTCTCTCTGGCACATTCATGCAGTAGGAGTTAAGAAAAAGCAGGCGTTGCCCCGGTGACACCATCTTTGGCGTTGCTCTGGTACCAGCATCACTGGTCCTGATGCTGACCGCATGCGGTCAGACTTGGAAAGTAGGCAGGTTAGTGGGCCGCATGACTAATTCAGGCTGAGGATGGAAACTTCAGCATCATCACTCGCACCAGCAGTCTATGAGTCTGCTCAGCCCTACACACACACACACACACACAGAAGCACCCACACACACACGTACCCACACACACAAAACTCTCTTGGTCTTTCACACACGCACACGCACACACACACACACACACACACAGAAACACCCACACTCACACGTACCCACAGACCACACAAAACTCTCTTGATCTCTCACTCACACACACACACACACACACACACACACACACACACACACACACACACACCCACCCACACACACATACACATACACAAACACACACTTACACACACACCCTGCGTCCTCTGGGGACAGTGATGTTATATCTTAAAAGCGTCTCTGAGAGGGTAAGTTTGGCACAGCGGCCCCTCAGGAACCTCATCAAACATGCATGGACCTCTGAGATTCACTCACACACACAAACACACACAAAAACACACACATACACACACACACACACACACACACTCACACACTGAGCTGAAAGATTCAGGGGAGAATTTGTGCGTGCACACACACACACAGACACAGACACGCATACACACGAAGTTTACACAGGTGTTTGGTGGTGATGTGACAGCTCAGGGATGGGGAGTGCAAAGGAGAGGATGAATTTGGGACAGGAGGGCTGAGAACACACACACACACACACACACACACACACACACACAGACAGGGTATGTGTGACACAAGGAAGACACACACACATATTATGCACCATAGATCTGGTAAAGAATGAGGTCATAGAAACACTAGAGCTGTGACATATCATATTATCTAATTGTTCCCCATAATATGAATTTCAGCTATACTGCCATATTGGGACATTGGCACAGACCAAATATGGTCCCAAAGATGACCACAAGATCACACACACACACACACACACACACACACACACAGGAGCCCATTCATCCGGTTTGAG
>NC_063205.1:24029984-24179984 GCF_017589495.1 Alosa alosa | reverse complement strand
GCGACAGCGATACACTCTGGGGGCATGATTTTATTTATTTTTTCCTATACCGACAGTACTCTGTGACCTTGACAAACGGAGATCTTTATGGGAAAAATCGCCGGATTTCTCCTTTGAGGTCACACAGCACAGGGAGGGCATTATGTTAGCGTAGTAGGGACACAACGTGACACAACAGACCGTCCCGCAGTGAAATCCAGACCTTGAACATCTGGGTCAAGACTGACTGAGGGCGACAGAATCTGGGACGTAGAGCTAAACTTACGACAGGAAAAAGTATCACACCGCCAAACCTGTGGAGACAGAGGGAGAGAGCAGACGGAAAGGGAGAACAGGAGAAGAGAGAGATGGAGTAAGAGAGAGAGAAGGAGACAGGGAGGGAGAGAGAGGAGAGAGAGAAGGAGGGAGAGAAAGAAGGAGAGCGGGAGAGAGAGAGGGAGGAAGGGAGAGAGAGAAGGAGAAGGGAGAGAAAGAGAGATGGAGTGGGAGAAAGAGAGAGAGAGTGAGGGAGGGAGAGAGAGAGATGGAGTGGGAGAAAGAGGGAGAGAGAGAGAGAGATGGAGGAAGGGTGGGAGGGAGTGAGGAAGAAATCAATAACCAAGACGTGCCCAAAACAAAAATTAACCTTATCTACTTTGCGGATTAACCGGTCGACCAATAGGATTGCAGCAGAGCAAATCTGACCTGCAGTGGGACCTCTGTGCTCATCGATCATACAGTAAGCAGCTTCTCATGCTCTGGATACCACTGCCCAGGGATCACACACACACACACACACACACACACACACACACAGTTAAATGTATAATTTCTTAATACAGAGAAAGAATTGCAGGTCACAGTTATGCACAGATCTGGACTAGACACAGAATGCTAGACACACGACACAGACTACTCCACTTTTATCAGCCCCACGCCAAGTGATTATGAATAGAAATGACATTGCTTTCTCCAGATGGACACACTACTTATTGTGGCAGAAAGCCATGTACGCACGCATGCACGCACGCACGCACACACACACACACACACACACACACACACACACACAGGCTGAAGCACTCAAATTCCTCCCTCCACTATTACCACAAGCCCACAACATTGTCAGACATCATGGTTTAATCACAAGAAATCTTCTGAGATCTGCTGAGAATACCTCCAATTTACAATCATCTGAGAGAGAAACCACAGCTAGTACTATTCCTCGGCCAAAGTCTCTCGAGGAATCCAATTTATATTGGCAATTTAGCATAAAAATGTAAATTCGAAGGAACGCATATTCATTGGGTTTTACTCAATGAGTATCAATATTACAAAATGAACACTGTATAGAATCATAACAAAGAAAGCAATGCTATAGTACATGTTTCTCTCTGTCTGTCTCTGTCTCTCTCTCTCACACACACACACACACACACACACACACACACACACACTCACACACACACACACACACACCTATCAAGTCACCTCAAGGGAACTAATCCAAAACACACACACACACACACACACACACACACACACACATCACAATTCACCTCAAAAGAACCACTCCAAAACACACACACACACACACACACACACACACACACAGTGACACAAAAAGCTGGCGCAGGTCTTCCTAATCTGGGATTACAGCACTAGAGCAGTGAGCTACTGGGGGAGGCTAAGAGGCTTGTGAGCCCTGGGCCTGTAGCCATGGCGGCCTAACAGCAGACCGACCATCGCCGATTACTCGCAGCCGCACCGACGACAACGAAAACGGGGGCAACAGGCTCACCTCGGGGACACCTAACAAGATTAGACCCGGTTGGCTGCACACCTAGCCAAACAGGTACGCTGCCAGGTGCCACAGCCATGATACTGGATATCGAGTCACCGAGCGACTCAGGCTTGGGTCTTCTCACAGCGGGCACTTTGGATTGGGTGGTCGGTGGTGGAGTGGAGAAGTGAAAGATAATGGTCTACTTGCTCTATTTCATTTGGAAGGCACACCATGAAAACAACCAACATAACAGGCCATCTGTTGAGCCTCTGCTGCCTGCCAATAGGCTTAGGTGCAAGGGGTTGGGGTGAGGGTCACATACAATTTAGGTTACATGACAAGTGGTCGAGGTGACAGTGCTGACAAGGAAGTAGGTTCTGGGAAAAGAAATAGAAAAAGAGAGAAATTCAACAATAAAAACATGAGATCAAAATTTCTAATTAAAGAAACAGACTGAACCTGTAAAATGCTCAGATATTCAGTGGGTGATTATTCTTAAGGATATTCCTCTGCTACAGGGACACTCAATGACTAAGCCATAATATCCACTGCCAACTGAGAGAATATCCTAACGTGAAAAAGGAAAAACATATCTGAACCTAATTCAAATCCCAAGACTGTGAGACAACAGTTAGCACACAACAGGTGAGCTAAAAACCACATTGATGGAAGCAACAACAGGTGGATCAACAACAGGTGGATCTTTTTCTACTTCTGAGGCAGGTAATTAAATTTCACTTGGTCCGACTATCCAAAGATGACCCACTGGAACAGGACACAAGAGAGAAAAAAATAATGAAAAAAAAAAAAAGAGTTTGGATTCCCTGCCAGGTGGATTATGGGTATAATTACATTCCTGCCACTCAGATCATTCAGTGTCAAATCAATGTCACAACGGTAGACAAGAACAACAACCAAGATGGCATTCACAAGAAAGATCACAGTCACCATTAAGAGACGCCACACTTGTCAGGTTAGTGTGAAATTAGACAGAAAGGGCTGGTGAATCATGGGCAATCGAGGTTAAACGCAAACGGTGTGCCCTAGATGTTCCTACAGCAGCTGCCCTCAATGACATTGACTGGCTAATTGAAAGCATTTGTATCAAAACAATATCATAAAAATAGGTGAGTGGAGATGGAACACCAGAGGAGACGTCCTCCTCCCTTGTGCACCGTGTACCAGAAAATCTGCTTTTGATTTCTATAAAGATTAATGGCAGGGAAATTGCTCTCCCTCTCTCCTTCCCTCTATCGCTCTCTCTATCTCTGGGTCAGATTCATTCACACCTTCTCTCTGCCTTTCTTTTGCTCCTTCTTCCCCTACACCTCAACCCACACACTCTCTTCTGATCTCTCACTCTCTCTCTCTTTCTCTCTCACACACACACACACACACTTCGGTTTTCTCCCTCCCTCTCTAAGAAAAAAGGAAGAGAGAGAGGGAGGGAGGGATAGAGAGAGAGAGAGAGAGAGAAAGAGGGAGGTCAGAGGGAGAAGTGAAATAAAGAGTCAGCATCCTGAGGTGAGCGGAGGCGTAGGTGGAGGCTAGAGCGGAGGCGTTGCTTTGTCCCCTGAGGGGGCAGCCACCCGACTGTAACTGATCTAATGACCTTATCCTCCACTAAACCCTCCTCTTAACAACATAACCGCACGCATGCGCACACACACAGACACACACACACACACACACACCTGTATAGTCACAGGCTGCATTGCTTTCTTCTGTGTTGGTTTGGGATATCCCCAACGGATCGCTTGTTTCTCAGAATCTAGACTTGTTTTTGCTGTGAAGCATACACACACATGTATAGACAGGTGGGTGTGTAACTACACAGGCGGCATTGCTTTCTACTGTGTGTTGGTTGGGATATCCCCAACGGATCGCTGAGATCCCAACGGATCGCTCTTTCTCAGAATCTAGACTTGTTGTTTTTGCTGTGAAGCCTACACTCACACACACACACACACACACACACACACACACACACACACACACACACACACACACACACACACACACACACACACACACACACAATCATTAACACAGATTACCCTAAGGACAGGTATTCCTGGAACTTCCTCTGACAGAACAATGAAAATCCAACTCATCCCTTTTAAAGATCTCAATGACTCAGCTCTCAGCTCCAGTCAAGAATCTGTAGATCTAGATCTGCGGATCACCACACACAGATTCATCATGGACTATGACATCATGGATTTCACAGAAACCTGGTTAAACAACGAGGTACCCAACAGCGCTATCAAGCTAGCAGGATGTTGCACTTTTGAGCAAACAGAAGAGTCTGTCTGACGACCAGAGATGGGAGTTTGGGGGGTTTGGACAAAACCTGGCGCACGGACACTACCATCACCAAGAGTCACTGCTCAGCTAGCCCAGAGTATCTCATGGTTAAGTGTACACCTTCAGACAGACAGACAGGCAGGCAGTCAGGCAGAGAGACAGACAGACAGACAGACAGACAGACACACACACACACACACGAGGCTGCATCATTGCTTTCTACTGTGTGTTGGTTTGGGATATCCCCAATGGATCGCTTAGCTGGATTCTCAGAATCTAGACTTGTTGTTGCTGTGAACCCTTTACACACACACACACACACACACACACACACACACACACACACACACACACACACACACACACACACACACACACACACACACACGATCATTAACACAGATTACCCTAAGGACAGGTATTCCTGGAACTTCATGTGACAGAACAATGTAAATCCAACCCATCCCTCATCAAGATCTCAATGACTCAGCTCTCAGCTCCAGTCAAGGATCACCACACACAGACTCACCGACAACAACCTGTCCAAAGAGCTCACTGTGGACTACAGGAAGTCAAAAGCTAACACACACACACCCCCATCCTCATCAACGAGACTGAGGTGGAGCTTGTCACCAGCTTCAAGTTTCTGGGTGTCCACATCTCTGAAGACCTCTATTGGACCTCCACCCCAATCAAGAAGGCTCACCAGCATCTCTTCTTCCTGAGGATACTAAAGAAGGTCTACCTGTCTCCTCAGATCCTGGTGAACTTCACCCCACTCCCCTCCAGGAAGTGTTAAAGGTCTCTCCGCACCCTGACCAGAAGGACCAGAGCAAGCTTCTTCCCTACGGCTGTCACCCTAATGTACACTAACCCCCATCACCTGTCTGTACTGTTAATACTGCACATACACTTGTTACTGTTACTGCACATACACTTGTTACTGTTAATACAGTTCATTGCACATACCTGTACAAACTGTACATATCTGTCTATATTGACCATACTGCATATCCATACCATCCTTACTCTCACTACCCTGCAGGAGATCTACAAGAAAAGACTATGTACCAGGGCCCAAAGTATTGTAAAGGACTCCTCACATCCTGATCATGGACTTTTCAAAAGACTGAGGTCAGGCAAACCTCCCTACTGCTACAAGACCAGAACAGAGAGACTGAGGAGGAGCTTCTATCCTCAAGCAATCCGTATCCCGTAACACACACAAGACTATATATCCTTTTTTTTATTACACACTTACACATGGACTGTACACACACTTCACTTTTCATTCTCTCTTGCTATTTATTAAAATATTTCTTGATTTTTCTTTCTTCACACTTGCACAGAAAACTGAACACCAAAAGAAAATTTCACTACATGCTTTACGTTAGTATTGCTATATATGTGACAAATAAACCTCCTTGTATCCTTGTATCCTTATGGATTCTGCTCTTATAATGTTACTGTTAATACACTGCACATATCCCTACTGTGAACCATGCCACTTGTATAATGTATACTGGACTATACTGTATGTCATATACTGTTTACACTGCATTACCTGTCTATACTGTTCACATTGCACTCTTCTGCTTTTTTGCACTTCTGGTTAGACGCTAACTGCATTTTGTTGTCTCTGTACTTGTACTCTGCATAATGACAATGAAGTTGAATCTAATCTAATCATCTAATCTAATCTAATCTAGAAGCAGTACATTTAAACACACTGAAACGAATCCACAAAGACAGAAAGGCATTGGCGGACAACCTGTGCTGGACAGCTTTGTCCCCTGTTGCTCACTCGACTGTGTCATTTAAAAATAACAAAAGTTTTGTTTCAGGGCACCAGCCAAAAGTCTGTGAATTGGAGCAGCACTTCTGTCTTTGGAGGACACTACAACCCTTAAGTGCTGGAAATATCCCCCCCCTCCGGGAGAGCTGCATATATGTGTGTGCAAGGGCTACCTACCACCACCCCACCCCCCTCCCCACACACCCCTCCATAGTCCCCCATCCTTGAAAAGAAAAGAGTGCCCAGGAGATTCATGAAAGAGTGTGAGACCACATGGTCTATCAGAGGTACACTCCTAGAGAGAAAATCTATCTGCTATCGGAATGTCATGTGAATGAGCACAGTATTCTTAGAACAGAACTCCTGACATAAATCTAGAACGTATTTGCATGACTTCAAGGATTCTTTTTTTTTTCTGACACTGAAACAAGTAGAACTTTTAAGAGATTTACTTTGGGGCACTTCTGTTGTTTTAAAATGTGCTAAATTTGATAAATGAATGAGACTGGACTTGACTTGACCTGAGCCTTGAAGGTGAAGCATCACAGCAATTGAAGTAGAATTAGGGATTCTAAAATAGGAGTCAGTGAGTCCACCTAACTATATTGATAGGTCAGGCTGTTTATCCACAAGGCCTTTGTTGATGGTGACAGAGAAATAGGATTAGAATCTGGGCTTGAATTGGACATGGACAACGGTTAGGTCTGTAGCTGGCAGATTCAGTAAGGGAGACAGGGTTAGCTTAAGGTCACTTGGTTGACAAGTAATTGAGACTTGGAGCCAGTTAAGAGGCACCTGATAGTTCATAAATTATGCACACACTGTTCTTACAGTGTTTAAAACAGGCTACTAAAAAAAAAAAGTTAAAGCAACCTGATTTAGTTCTCTCTCTCTCTCTCTCTCTCTCTCTCTCTCTCTCTCTCTAAGAGTGTAGCCAGGAGAAAAGAAGGAGGACACAACACCCACCCATCTGCATGCTTTCCAAGTGCAGGACCCCTCTCTTTGTTCTTCTCCTTCAGACTACAAGCACCGATTCACATCAGGTGGACAAAGCAGCTACTGTAGCCAGCTAGTTTGCCTGTCATTCTCCCTCTGTTGTGTCAGATCTTAGAACGTCTTAGAACTCAGACCTTAGAACATTCTCCCTCTCACACCGGAGGGGGAGAGAGGAGGAGCAGAGAAGAAGGCACAAAGAGGAGGAGGAAGATAAGGAGGAGGAGGAGGAGAAATTGAGCAGAGATTGTGGCGCTCAGGCAGACAGCAGGAGAGCGCCAGGGAGGAAGGAGCGTTACCGTGACTCCCGTTGCCGTGGCGAACAGCAGCCCCCGTCTCCACTTGGTGTCCAAACCGGCCTCCCCCCCACACTCCTCCACTGACCTGTTAGGCTAGGGACACACAGGGCAGACTGGGTCAGAGATGGAGAGAGAGAGAGAGAGGAGGAGAGGAGGGGGGGTGACAGGGGAAGAGGGAGAGAGAGAGAAGCACAAATGGAGGTGTGGGAGAGAGGGGGAGAGAGCAGAGACTGAGAGAGAGCGAGAGAGAGACAGTGAGCGAGTGAAAGAGAGAGAAAGAGAAAGAGAGACACAGCGAGGAGAGACAGCGAGTGAGAGAGAGAGAGAGACAGGAGCACAAATTGAGGTGTGGGGGATAGACAGACAAACAGATTTGGAGGCAAATACACACCAGGCACCAGTAAGCCATGAAGCCTGAGGTAATGCCAGGCTTCTAGTCCTTGGACCAACATGCCCCAATGGCACAGTGCAGATGCACACACACACGGACACACACACTAAATAAACCTGGGAGCTGTGGTCCAGTGGTTACATGGATTTTGTGTAATTTCCTGCTCTGACAACCTCCCCGTTCCACACACAAACACACACACATTTTACCTCCAGGAGTCTGACCAAAAAGCAACAACAAATTTTGAACCGAGAAGAGTTGAGAACATGTCAGCCATGGGTTTGGTTGCTGAGCACAATAACATCATATCACCGCCACCCCCACCACCATCACCACCACCACCACCACCATCAACACACACACACCACCACCACCATCAACACACACACACACACACACACCATCACCACCACCACCATCAACACACACACACACCACCACCACCATCAACACACACACACACACACCACCACCACCAACAACACACACACACACACACACACACACCACCACCATCAACACACACACACACACACACCCCACCACCACCATCATCAACACACAAATCACTTAAATCCTGACAAAAATAAAAGTTCAATATGCTGACAGTGATCTAAAACTGCCCCCTGATCGATTGCACTTTTTTTGTCAAGTTTCTCAGCGTCAAACGGAGAACTATCTGAAGAATCTAGACAGACTGTGGTCTGAAGTAGCGAAGCTGTCTGAGTTTTTGGGATATTTTGGTCCAGTCAAAGGAAGGGAGCAGAACAGCAGTGGTTGTAAAAGGATAAAGTGCCTCAATGAAGCCTAAAGGGGAGTCTGACATTGTCCTAGAAAGCGAGTGCCACTTTGACCCCAATTACGCTAGAGGGCGAGAGAAGGTGGCAGCCTGGCAGGTAAAAACTGTGTCCTGTGAAGGAAATCAGACCACTTCCTCCTCAAATCAGATAGTTTAGACACATTTGATAAGGGTTACTTGCTTATCCAGTATCAATTTAGTGTGTTTGACCAAAGATTTGACTGTATGTGTTTCCATGAAAAAGAGAGATAATCAGAGGTCTATCTGAATATAAAAAATAATCGTAAAACAGGAAGCAGGGATATTATGCTCTACCCAAAATAAATAAATCAATTGACTAATGAAAGTGGAAAGAAAAGTGTAGTTTTCCACTAGATTTTAAGTTACAAAATGAAATAAATGTGAACTGATGGCAAAGGGGCAGATTATAAGAGATACGGCTTGGCATAATTTTCAACCATTTGTGCACACTAACTTGAAAATTGAAAGCAGCATTATGGTCATTATATGGCATTATGGTAAAAAAAGGCTGAATTTTGGTCTAAAACTAGCAATCTAATGACCTAAAAAAAACAGCTGATCCCGTTTGCACTGATGAAAATGTGCTCTGATGTCTTTTGGAGATATTACAGTGGATGCTGTTCTGTAAAAGGCTTTTTAAAAAATAATTCTGTCGGGTGTTCCACACCAAACCACAGAACTACACAGTACAAACCAAAGATTCTAGAGCGGAGCTCTGTTCTAGAATCGTTGGTACAAACCCTGCATGAAGAGTGATAATGATAAATGTGTTTGTCTGTCCTTGATCCTATTCCGCATACCATCAAACTTAATTGATTATGCCAGAAGTAAACGATTATTACACATTGCAGTTTCAAGCTGAGAGAGAGAAATAGATATGTCTCACTCTAAAGTGTTATCCATCCTAAAGGCAGAAGAGACCTTTCTGTCCTGTACATTTTAACAAAACAGAGCGGTCATTCAACACAAGAATACCACTCTTTCCTTTCTTCTTCATATGACTCTAGGGGTATATACTAGGGGTGTGAATCTCTCATGTAAAAGACGATACGATTCGCATCTAGATACATGGGCACGATTCGATACAAGAAAAGATACATGTTCATAAAAAACGATTCAGTACGATTCGATGTGATTCGATGCAATTTGATGCAGTTCAAGAATGGAAAGCATTCTGAAAGATTTTTTATCATTTGCTCAAGGTGCACATTCATTTTATATTATCAGTTATCATGGTCATGGTTGTCAATTAGGCAAAAAATGTGTGAATATGATTATCTAAACTGAGGTTTGTTTCATATACTGTACTGTATTGAAATGAAAAAAGAATAGTCTACATTTCAGTCAAACACAGCAGCCAAATACAACATATTTTTTTATAGACTTTATAGATTTTATAGAGTTATATCTGATTGTTTTCAAGGAGCTGGTTCAAGAGGTGATTCATGATCACCTCTACCAAACCTATCCAAACGCCTAACCCCGACATTAACCATAAACTCTATTTCACAGAGTTTCAACACGCAATCTGAACATCTGTAAATAGTCTACAGGGGACCATGAAAATAAAGCATGACGTGTTGATAGTTTTTGTGAGTCCAACTTGGTTTTGGTTCTTCTGCAGGGGACCATCAAAATAAAGTATGGCAGAACAGTGTTGATAGTTTTTGTTTGTTTGTTTGTTTGTTCCAACCTCATTTTTGTTCTTCTTTTTCATCTTCTTCTTCCTCTGCCGCTGCCTCTTCTGGAGAAGGATGGTTTCGTATTTGGGCCTTGGGTGTTCCTATGAATACATACAGACAGGAGAGAGAGGGAGGGAGGGAGAGAGGGAAAGAGAGAGAAGGAGGGAAAGGGAGAGGGAGAGAGACAGAGACAGAGACAGAGAGAGAGAGAGAGTCACTACAGATTGCTCTTGTAGTGTCCTAAATGGTCTGAAGACTTTTTTGAGAGGAGACGATCACTACTGGAAAGGGACAGACAAAAATAACCGAAGGACCAACGAGGGGCTGAAATCTGGGCTGTCGTGTTGAAAGAAGTCTTGGGGTCACAGTCACCAAAAAAATAAAATAAAATAAATAAACAGAAACATAAATCTAACCTGAGCTCCATCCTTGATAGAAAGATGCCATTTCAGGTGGAAATAGGCAATAGCTTGTGACAACATCCTCCAACTGAGGGGTCACTGCAGTGTAATGCAAACACTGGTTCAGAAAGTACTGTGGTGGTTTTGGGATGAGACAAGTATGAGATGACATGGGAATTTGGGTGGTAGCTGAACTTTTTGGAGCTGTTGAAACCAGAATAAGTATCACTGTGTGTGTTTGGCCAAGTGGTAACTTGCATAATCCTCTCAGCCCTATTAATTCAGCATTAGTACACACATCTTGTCAACAACCATAACCCAGAACCCTCTTTCTAACCTCAAATGGGGGTGGTGAGGGCGACGGTAGCATAGTGGCCAGGAAGGAATTACATTGGATGGGCAAGATATGGGGCTTTCTAAAATTGATAGTTCCGGTCCTTGATTGTTGATGAGGTTATTATGGGATGGTTGTCAGGTTGTGTCTGGTGCTGTTGTAGGTGTTATATGGGATGGTAACCCAGCTGAGTGTGGTAATATAGTGGTTATCATATTAAGGTTGCCCAGTTTAGTGTGCTGTTTTAGGTGTTATTATGGGGTGGTTTTCTAGTCGAGTGTGATAATATAGTGGCTATTATGAGACGGTTGCCCAGTTGAGTGTGCGGTTTTATGTGTTATTATGGGATGGTAGCCCACCCAGCAGAGAATGGTCCTGCTGGGGTTATTTTGGGATGGTTGTCTGGTTGAGTGTGCTGTTTTAGGTGTTATTATGGGATGGTTGTCAGGTTGTGTGTGGTGTTGTTGGAGTATTATGGAATGGTTGTCAGGTTGTGTGTAGTGTTGTTGTTAGGGGGTATTATGAGATGGCTGTCAGGTTGTAAGTGTGGTGCTGTTGTAAGGGGTGCTACAGGATGGTGGTTGTCAGGTTGTGTGTGATGCTGTTGTAAGGCTTATAAAGGGATGGTTGCCAGGTTGTGTGTCGTGTTGTTGGGGTTATTATGGGTTGGTTGTCGGGTTGTGTGTGGTTGTGACGGTCTAGCTACAACCGCACATGACTGGTGACCTGTCGGCACTCGTCTGCTACGCATCAGCTGATATTTGCGCACACACACAGACACACAACACGTACACTCATACATGGGCCATTGCTATGTGGCTAGCACTTTTAAGATGTGTAAGAAACGACACAAGACGGAGCTATTAGCAATGGTGGCACGTTTATTGTTTGTCTGAATTATACGCATAAGCTTGAATGTTTGTCAACTGATAGCTACCGATTTGCTTTCATGGCGTCGTCCTCTCGTTCCGGCTTCTGAAGGTCGGGTGGCAAAGGAGGGCCGACTGGATGCCATGGACTGTTTATGGGTTCCGGGCGGTATTGGACCGTTCCATTAGGTTAATTGGTTGTGGGGGATTTCGAGATTGTCCTGATCAAGCCGCATCGATGATCAGTCCTACCACATGTAACCAAGTCTGTTATTTAACAATGTATTTTGCTAATTTTGCTAGTGACATTATGATGTATATTTATGCTTGTGGCCCAGGGTCTGTCTTGTCTATTGTGTGTTAATTGGTTGTTTAGTGTTTACCTGTCTATGTTAAATGGTGCTGGCCGCCAGGTATATGTTCCCCTCTGTCTAGTCCGATGTTAGTCTTGTCTGGCCTATGTGATGTGTAGGCTACTGTGAGTACTATGACTCTGTTACAAACCCGCTGTAATAATTAGAAGCTAAAGCAGATTTTTCATACTGGTTCAATATCACAATTTTGGAAGATTATTATTGTTAACATTTTTTCTGTGCATTTTTCTATGGACTCTTCTGCTTGGCCGTTCGATCCAAGCCAAATAATAAATTACCGTCCATCTTCAACTACTGCCTCTGCTTCTTTGGCCACGCCCACATTGGTTAATGTTGAGTGTTTTGTTGTTGGGGTTATTATGGGATGGTTGCCCAGTTGAGTGTTTTGTTGTTGGGGTTATTATGGGTTGGTTGTGAGGTTGTGTGTGGTGTTGTTGGGGTTATTATGGGATGGTTGTGAGGTTGTGTGTGGTGTTGTTGGGGTTATTATGGGATGGTTGTCAGGTTTTGTGTGGTGTTGTTGGGGTTAATATGGGATGGTTGTCAGTTTGTGTGTGGTGCCGTTGTAAGGGATATTATGGGATGGTTGTCAGGTTGTGTGTGGTGCTGTTGAGGTTATTATGGGATGGTTGCCCAGTTGAGTGTTTTGTTGTGAGGGGTATTAAGGGATGGTTGTCAGGTGGTGTGTGGTTTTATTGCGGTTATTATGAGATGGTTGTCAGGTTGTGTGTGCTGCTGTTGTAAGCGGTTTTGTGATACGGGTTTCTCACTCACCTCCTCCTCTTCCATGCCAGTCAGGTCCCAGCAGTGGTTCAGGCTAATCTGTCTGCGCTTCCACTGTTCCAGAAACGTGACCACTAGGGGTGTACACAAACACACACACACACACACACACACACACACGTAAGACATTTATGCATACACACACACACACACACACATAAAGGCATTTATGCATACACACACACATAAAGGCATATATGCGCGCGCGCGCGCACGCACACACACACACACACACACACACACACACACACACACACGTAAAGGCATGTATGCATACACAAACACCTACTGTAATATGTGCCCACGCGGAGGCAAACACACACACACACACACACACACACACACACACACACACACACACACACACACACACGTAAAAGTCCATTTGCACATAAAGGTGCATACAGACATACACAAGACACACAGACACACAGATACACAGACACACACGTTTTTAGAGCTTTTGATTATTTTAACCCATGCAGTATTGATTGGCATTTTGTTTACAGTGATGAATAGAAGTGGTGTTAGATTTAGAGTGATGGTCTCGGCCCTTTCATGGTCGTCAGATGACATTCAGTGTAGCCTACAGTTCAGGCTCAGTTGACAGTTTGCTAAAAAGCCACTCACACACACACACACACACACTCAAAGTTTGCTGTCCATTACATAATGAACCATTACAGTGTGTATAGTGTTACCGGAAACTTTTTTTTTTTTAACATGCTCCAAAGTGCCAAAAACTTAAGCACATCAAGTGTCCCTGATGCTTGATTGAGTTACAGCAAACCTCAGAGGGAACACTTCCAAAAAACAGACTCTCATCCATGTGTACGCGTCATCCTGCCATCACAAAGGTACCCAAATGAAATTTAAAGCCATGGCTTCTGATTAAAATTCAGTCCAAACATCCAAACACAGCGTGGCAAAGCACATCACACACAGAACCTTCTAGAAAGACCAGAATGATCACAGTCCGTCCGGTACGATACCGTGTACCCCAGGCAGAGGACAATCATGAATACGTAATGGGCTGCCCGGTTCTTCAGTGGAGGTCCCGCTATGAGTAATAATGCATTGGCCCTCTCTCAACGGCACAGGTGAGTGAAAGACAAGATGCTGTCATCCCACCCGGGGGAAGAGAAAAGGGGGGAGAGAGAGAGAGAGAGAGAGGGGGATGGAGAGGGAGGGAGGGAGGTAGAGAGAGAGAGAGGGAGATAGAGATGGAGGGTGTAAGAGGAGAGGATGGGAGCAATAGGAGAGAGAGGAGAAAGAAAGAGAAAGAGAAAAGGAGGAAGTGGAGGGAGCGAAAGTGAGAGAGAGAGACAAAGCAAGCATCAGGCCATGCCACAACCGCTCAATCCCACGCCGAGTACTGACAGCAGCAGAAACACAATAACCCTGCCCATTCAGACAGCCAGAGAGAGAAAGAGAGAGAGGGGGGGGGGAGGTAGACAGCAACAGATAGATAGCTAGATAGATAGATTGTGGGGCAGCCGTGGCCTACTGGTTAGCGCTTCAGACTTGTAACCGGAGGGTTGCCGGTTCGAACACCAGTAGGCACGGCTGAAGTGCCCTTGAGCAAGGCACCTAACCCCTTACTGCTCCCCGAGCGCCGCTGTTGTTGCAGGCAGCTCACTGCGCCGGGATTAGTGTATAAGTATAAGTATAACTATATATACTCTTTTGATTCTGTGAGGGAAATTTGGTCTCTGCATTTATCCCAATCCGTGAATTAGTGAAACACACTCAGCACACAGTGAACACACAGTGAGACACACGCTCAGATAGATAGATTATCTATCTAACTATCTATATATCTGTTGCTGATAGATACTGTAGATAGATGGATAGATAGATAGATAGATGGAGGAAGAGACAGAGATAGACAGGGAGAGACTGAAGAGCATGGCCAAGAGATCTCCGCACAGCTTGGGCTCTCTGCACCACTCCTCCTTTCTCACCATTTCCCTCCCTCCATCTTACCCATCACACCATCCAATCTATTTAGAGTTGTGCTATATCTTCACATACTGTGATCTTTCTTCTATATCGTAAGAATTGTTCAGATAGCGATATTGGCCATATAATTGCACAAGGATAATTTGCATAGCTTTGTGATCAATTGCACATATTGCCATATGCAAACAGGTGCCCATTGACCCCCCCCCCCCACCTTGTCCACCCTCCTTCCTGATGTACCTCTGCTGTAAGCTTGCCGCACCACAGCAGGACCGATACGTTGGACAGGTACACAGGCAACAGGTACACAGGCAACAGGTATGCAGGCCCCTGCTGCTCCCTTGCTCAAGTTCATGAAGTAGTAATGCGTTGTCTACTAGCAGGGCATGCGTAAGACAATACAGGCAGGAGAGAGGCTATCAGGCGCCTCCAAAACACACAATATCAGGCTCTGATGAAAGTAATTATCAACCATGCATGTAGTGTAGACTGTGTGAAGGAGTAGACTTTCACCGTCATGTCGGTCTAAAGACTGGGATACAGTATGCTCAACTCAAGTATCCACTCACACTACAACAGAGAGACAGCCAGACAGGCAGGGCTGGTTTAAATTCATGCATGTGTCGTTTGGCTCAACCTTATGGGAACATCATATGATCTGTATAGATTCTGTATAGATGTAGATAAAAAATAAAGAAATGAAGAGAATGAATGAGGAAAGAAAGAAAGAGAGACAAAAGATAGTGAAAGTAAAAAAAGAAAGAAAGAAAGACAAACAGAGAAAGGTGATCAGAAAAAGTGAATGGGTGGCAGATGAAGAACGATAGAAGGAGCGAGAGAGAAAGAGCACGACAGAGAAAGAAAGAAGAAAGAGAGAGAGATAGAGATAGAGTGTGGACAGACATACGGATACACACAGACACTGAGACTGAAAGGAAGACCAGCTGAGAACATTGAGGTAAGTGAGGCTCGTCTTACAGGCAGGTACAAAACAAGTGCGTGCAAAAGGTGATAAGGTGATATGGTGATGTCCTGGTCTGTCCCTATCCCTCCCTACAAGTTTAACTTAAAGGAGCATGCTAACACAAGTAATAGGCTAACTGGTGTAACCCACTTCCAATGCCAGACTGGGTTTGTGCATGCACAGAGAAGAGAATGGTATGCATCCTCTCATCTTATACCATGTCCTAACCAGATGCAATGCGAGCAAACATTAGCGATAAAATCTGTTTAATTCCATTGTTTTCAATTCCAGTGAGCGAACATTAGTGATGAAATCTGTTTAATTCCATTGTTTTCAATTGGAGTGTCCTGACTGCAAGTGACACAAGTAGCGCGATGCAATGCGACGTTTTGAGAGAACTTCTGTCAGACGCCCCGTGTATATTTTCTTTCTGTCGCCCGCATTGCTCTGTTATTTTGAATAACATAATAGAAGGGCATATTTTACAGATTCAGTGTCGACAGATAACATTGACAGTCGCTCGCTCGGATCCTGTTAGGACATGGTGTTACTCTGGGGAAGATGTCGAATAAGCCAATTTCTCAAAAAGTTGGCACATTCCTATTCAGTTATTAAGTGATGATGCAATAATGGGATAATAAGTCTCTTTCCGGGTCCAACGGCTTACAGAGCCGCTCGTTTTTCTCCATAGACAGTAAAATAAACTATTTGTTCCGCTAATCAGAGTAGCCTTTAAGAAAATTGTCATCCTACTACTCAATTGTTGCCTCAACCTAATAAAATCCTATTTTTCACGGAAGCCTGGACATTATCCTTGATTGTATCATCTGGCTGCATAGCTACATTAATTACTCGGTCAAAGTTAAACGATTTTGTTTTACTCTTACTAAAACGGAAGTGATGTTGACAAGGTTTAGAAGTTGCAAAAACAGGCTGGTTGTGCTAGTAAACGTTTTTTGACAAAAAAGCTGTTGGACCCATGATGTCGGACTTAACAACCAGATAAAGTGAGAGCTGAAGTGCAAGTCTCCAGGTTCGAGTCTGACTGGAGGTCATTTCCCAATCCCACTTTCCTCCGTCACTTGTCGAATAAAGAAAGGAAAAGCCTGACAGTATAACATTAAAGTGCTCAAAAGACTTTTTCTTCAAAGCCATCAGAACTGGAGTCTTTATTAAATAATCCAGTGGTATGTGGCTCAAGTCCGTCGCCAGTTTCTCACTGCTTGCTAAATCCTTGTTGTGCTAGATTTGTGCTGTTGTTGTTTTTGATGACGATGATGTCTTAAGTTGTTGATACACTAACCAGCAACACGGATCATCCGATAAGCACATTTTCTCTCAAGGGACAATAAAGTTGAATTGAATTGAACTGACTGAACTTCAGAGTCAGACAAGAATCTGAAAAAAATAAAAATAAATAAAAAAGATAAAAATAAGGACAGAGGGAGAGAGATTGCGGGATGGACAAAACAGATAGAGGCAGAGAGAAAGAGATCGGGGATGGATAGAATAGAAAGAGGCATAGAGAGAGAGATTGGTGATGGATAGAACAGAGAGAGGCAGAGAGAGGCCGAAAAACACAGACAGACAGACCGACACAGACACACACCCACACACACACAACACACAGAGACAGACAGAGACACAGACACACACACAGACAGACACACATACACACACACACACACACACACACACACACACACACATACCCCAAAGAGACATGAAGATGGAGAAGAAGACGGTGGCCGGGTTGTCGAAGAGGTAGCTGGCTCGGGCCGTGCCACAGGCGGTGCTCAGGTGCCAGTATTCGCAGGCGCCGTCACACAGTGGGCACATGGTGAAGTTCTGCCTGTTGTCACACATCTCCATACTGGCACCACACACACACACACACACATACACACACACACACACACACAACAGAGTTGTTGTTGTTTTAGGGAAAAGGCTTAAAAACAGAGATGCAAAAGAGCAGTTCATATTGTGACTGAGAGGATGTTGTTTTGTTTTATTGCAATGAGGTCTTGGAATAGCCTTAGTCTTAGAACAAAAAAAACAAACAAAAAAATTCATTATTTTTCTTTCAATATTTTTTGTTCTAAGATCACAAAGTAATTTATCCGAGTACAAATCCACACTCAAATCTCTAAAGAAACAGACATAAGCAACTTTTAAGGCTCAGAGACTTCAAAAGGGAAACTTTTCACAGAACAGAAAATGGGAAATATTTTTACATTCTTCATATTGTATAAATAAGAAGTAAAGAGTATTAAATTGTTAAGAAAAATATTAATTTGCTTTTGGTTATGCATTAGATGATTTCTAATTTCTCTCAGTAATGAAAGCTAAAGTTTTCCAAAGCGTGTCCTCCAAGTGACCTTGAGGAAACCCATTCCACGAGGGAAACAGAAAAAAGTGGGCGTTTGCCCTGAGTTTGTGTCAACCTGAGCCAGCAGATTCTGCCTTGCCAGTCGCTGCCCTTCTGCCCACCTCTCCCTCCTGTTCTCACTAAGGTCCTCCTACCGTCGTACCCTCTTAGCTGCCTTACGCCCACTCACCCTGGCATCCAGTCCCCGTATCACAGCAGGAGCTGGCGCTCTCGCCCGCTTCGCAACATTTAGTTTCAGTTCTTTTTTTTTTAAATTTTTTTTTTTTTTTTTCAGCTCAAAACAACACATTTGTTGGCAAGAAGTTTGCTCTGTCTGCAGAAACAAAGGATTATCACTGCTGAGAGTGTTATCAAAGTTATGAGGTGTAGAATCCTCTATGGGTACCCCTACACTAGCTAAAATAAATAAATAAATAAAATACAAATAAAAACACATTCAGTATGTTTGGATTATTTTTTTGAAGGAATTTGAAGTTCACGTAAAGGATAGATGAAAACATCATTTTTGACCAACTCGTGCCCCCTCAGGTTATTCCCGAAGGTTGTGAGTTAATGTTTCACTAGTTTTTCCTACTTGGATTCCTAGTTTTGGACATGAACTGCATTAGCTCTTTAAATAGTATTCGCAGAGAGTGAGCCCTGATTAGGTCTCACTGAAGCCTTCATGCCAAATTCACAAGTCTGAAGCTTAATATTTCTTCTATGAATCATGCCTCCCTCCAGCGCTCTAGATTTCACCCTTTTTCACTTCCATTCGGCTGCTGCTTTTGTCCAAAGCAAGTTACAGGAATCAATTACTACAAGGCCAGCCTCCATGGAACAACTTGTGGTTTAGTGCCTTGCTCAAAGGCACAATAGTGGCAGTTGGCAATTTAAACCAAAGTCCTTTTAGGCAAGTCCCTCCACTCGGCAGCCATATTGCAACGCTTTTTGGGCACTTATCGGGCCTCTATTTCAGCAGAAATGCACGTGCGCAAGGCTTCACGACACCAATCTTGCTCCAGGAGCGAGATCACAACAAATGATTGGCACGATGTCTTCACAACACACCACATGATTGGCTCAATGTATTCACATGTCAATGTTTTGCCGCGGAAGGGGTGGGATATGTATAGACAACTGCCATATTGGCGTTACAAACTAACCCTATGCATTTCTATGGAGAATCTTTTGAGTGCTGTGTCTCCTCATTAGAAAGTCTCTGTTTAAACCACAACCTTTCTGGCTACTGCATGCTAGCC
This sequence comes from Alosa alosa, assembly GCF_017589495.1. NCBI lineage: Eukaryota > Metazoa > Chordata > Actinopteri > Clupeiformes > Clupeidae > Alosa > Alosa alosa. The sequence goes on along the minus strand of NC_063205.1, from coordinate 24,160,612 downwards.
CATGCCAGCAGTGCTCTTTAGCCACTACGCTAGGACCTTGACGTACCTGGGCACGTTGGTGTCGACGGTGGCACAGCCGTAAAAGAACACGGTAATGCCCACTATGGAGGCGGGAATAAGCAGCTGGGTGTAGACACCCAACCAGGCAAAGTACAGACCGATCTTCTCTCCAAAGTACTTCCTGGGGTCAAAGGGCATATTCAGAGAAACAGCATTAGGTGGGAATGATTGATTCTTTCCTTCAACATACTTTTGTTGTTTGGACGTTATACAATTGTACCTGATATAGTCTACAGGCTGGTACTTGTAGAAAGCTCCATATCTCGCCCACTCATCATGTAATATCTGAAAGACGATGGTCAGAAAAAGCCAACACATCTTTTGATGCACAATATTGTTCAATCAATTAAATAAAATTGTATCTATAAAGCAAAAAAATAAGTGAAATTGTTAGAAACAGAACTGGAACACCTAGAGCAAGCAGTAAGGCTACAGTACTTAGTGCTCGAGTTGTAATACATTACAACCTCATAAACGTTATGTATATCCCAAAAGTATATTCTCTACAGTGTAAATATTGTTGGTATCCCCACATACAGTATAATATAAACACACCTGTCTGTCGTTTCTCTCCTCACCCTTGGCTGAACCTTTGCAGTCACCCTGCAGATAAGGGAGAAGGACATTAACAACACAGATTAGAGATTGCGGGGAAACTCTATATCTTTACCTATTTGGCTGGCTGGCACTTTTATCCAAAGCGATTTACAGATGTGAATTAATTGCAGGGCCAGACTTCCTGGAGCAACTCGGGGGTAAGTGCCTTGATTGGGAATCGAACTCACCCACCTCCCGTCAACTAAATGAATAGTGCTTCTAATTTCCTTTATGATGGCAGGAAAGTGTGAGGTCCGGTAACCTACTGACAGGTCCATTTTTACATGCAGCAGACACTTTTATTCAAACTGATTTACAACTAATATCTATAGAGACGGTATTGAATTATGAATTCAAAAGGCTACTTACATCATGGAGAGGGAACGCTGCCTCGTAGACCCCTTTAGCTATTAGCGTGGTGATACCTACACAATGAGGACAAATAAACATGTCAATATCCTCAGAGGTCTTTTCCCCTCATCTTAGCAAGGCTAAGTAATTTACTTAACAAGGGCAGTCAGATGACAGCAGGCCCTTGCCCCCATCTTGTTATGTTGACCCTAAGGTGGGGATCACATAAGCCAGCACCAAGCGGCAGGTTTCCTATTGTTCTCTATGGTTCAGCAGCGGAACGGTGGCAACGCTGGCGGAACGCTAGCATTGAACAAGCTGAGCGTTGAACGTTCAACTTTCAAAGCGCAACGCCAGCGTATTCAATGGACAAACCATTTGTGTTACTTAGGAACGAGATACAACTTATTATGGTCTGAGCGTTGCGCTACGTTTGCCGCTGGCGCTTGCCGATGTGATCCTTGCCTTAAAGGTGTGGGTTTTTGAACATTCTAAAATAAGATTCTCTTCCGCAACAATTGAAGGTTCTAAAATTCTATGTTGAACTCAATGAACCCAGATATTCTTTAGAACATTCATTTTCCAACATTCCCGCCACACCGGTATGACGGTACACCTTAAAGAAACCCTTACCCAAATGCGGATGATCATGCAGGAGGAACCTGGCCCTTTACCTTGTCTGAAATTTGATGTACATCAGATCAGTATAAGTTACATGAGTGGACACACACATCCACCCAGACAGACGGACCTGATGACAATATCCTGGTTAGTTGCATTGCCATCCCCTCCCTTTAGTCAAACTGTTCAACAAGTTCCTCAACACCCCTTCTTACTCTCCTCCTCATCTTACTAGGACTACTACTTGTTTAAACAGAAACAACCTTAACTGATAGCATGGAAATATCAGCATGCCAACAGCATGGCACATGACACATCACTTGAAGTTTTCTAAACCAGATCTCCAGTTAAACAGCCTTTACTTCCTCAGGTAAATCACAGGATGAGAAAAATTCTGCCTTACTGTACTTCACTGACCGTACTGAGGAGGATTTTCCCAGTTGCTACTCAGGACAGGTTCAGTGTAAACGTTCCAGTCTTTTTATATTCCCTCCCTTAAGCATGGACATAATGTGACTAAATTACATGACTAAATGACATCAATTTCTCCCCGATAGAGCTTTCAAATGCCAGTCTTGACATGGTCATCTATCCTCTTGGTCCCCGTTCGACAACCATAATTTGTTTGTTCAGTTTTGTCTGCTCACACACACACACACACACACACACACACACACACACACACACACACACACACACCACCGCACCAGCTCCATCAGGGAGGATGTAACTGACTGAGTCCTCGGGACGAGGCAACAGCTGACATGTGGAACACAAGCTTTAATCAAACGTAATTAATCAGTCCGTCTTTGGAGGATCCGTATTAGCATTGCAGCGATTAGCCTGCCACTAATAACGCTCTTCCCTGCCACACACACACACCAGCCTCGCACAGCCCTCCACACACACACACACACACACACACACACACACACACACACACACACACACACGTACAAGCACATACACACACCCTGGCACCCCCAAACCACCCGCCCCCTCAAATCATCACCGTCTCCACAAGCAACAGCCAGTAGCACCCCCCACACACACACACACACACACACACCCCCTCACACACACACACTCACACGTTGCCTAAACCCCCTACGGTCTCTGATTCAATTCCAAAAGACACCCTGACATGACCCATATAATTCTGAGCGATGGAACAACAGAGAGAAAGAGAGAGAGAGAGAGAGAACGAAAGAGAGAGGGAGAGAGAGAAAGAGAGAGGGAGAGAGAAAGAGGGGAGGAGAGAAATACAGTGGGAGAGAGAGAAGTGAGTAAGAAGAGGGAGTAAAATAGAGAGAATGCAATGCCAAGAGAAAGAGTGATACTAGTGGATGTGGCAAGAGAGGGACAAATGAGAAAGAAAGATAGAGAGAGATGGAGGGAGAAATAGAGAGAGAGAGCAAGAGAGGGAGAGAGAGATTGGGAGAGAGGAAGGAAGGAAGGAAAGAAGGAAGGAAGGAAGGAAGAGTGGAGAGTGAGTGAGTGAGTGAGTGAGTGAGTGAGAGAGAGTGGTCAACTTGGTCAACAACAAAACAGTGAAACCCTGCTGTCTGACCAGGATGACCAGGATGTCTCCTCACCCATCGCTACGGAATGGAATGTCCACTCTAGAGAGGGGGATGCTTTTTCTCTACGAAACTCCCCCTCGCTCGGTCTGAAGCTCTTTTCCTTTTCTTTTCATCTTCCATCAAGGGTTTTCGCTGCTTCTTCGCTGGCTCTGCCATTATAAACACGTTTGCAACAATCGCTAGTGTTTCGTTAGCCTGCCTCTGTGCTGTATCCAGGATGTAAACTGATCGGTTGACGGGTATGATACACTGATCTTGCAAGCGGGATATTCTTCCTACAGGCAGAAGGGGCGGGCGAGAGAGTCTTCATTTGCCCTGTAATGAGTCATTTAACCATATACCGACTTTCGAAGATGAGTAATTAACACGAAAACTTTGCCTGGTGTCCCTTTAATGGCAAGAAATTAAAGGTGCTCTAAGCGATGTCACGCGGTACGCGGCAAATAAAACAAAATAATATTGTGTATAGATCACATCACTGTATTTACCACAGAGCCCAATAAATCAGCATCAGATCGTGCTTAAATCATAAAGACTGAAGATAAGAAATGCATTCTTTAGCATAGCCTGCTCCTGTGTATTAACCTCATAGCTGAATGAGAGAGAGACTTACTGTATCTGTCTTTGCAGATAGATATGCATCGGCTCAGAGACAAGCATATCAGACATGTTTGGAAACTCCAGGGGGACATGAAAGAGACTAATATGTCTTTGCAGATAGACATACAACGCCTCAAAGACAAGCACATGAGACATGTTGGGAAATTCCAGAGGGACGAGAAAGACCAGTAGACTGACATTCTGAAGAGCTCCAGAGGGACCTTAAAATTCTGAAGAGCTCCAGAGGGGCCTTAAAATTCTGAAGAGCTCTATAAGGGCCTTACAATTCTGAAGAGCTCTATAAGGGCCTTACAATTCTGAAGAGCTTTATAAGGGCCTTAAAATTCTGAAGAGCTCCAGAGGGACCTTCTAGTGCTGAGGGAAGAGCTGAGGAACAGTCCAACAAAATAGCAGACGGTGCACGCACATCCAACTTAGTACAGATGCAGGGTAAAGTAGATCCGTAAAATAAAGAAAGAGTACCCGCACACTGTTGCTGCTGCCCGGCAATTTATTACACGCGTTTTGAAATGTTGGTCTTCGTCAGGTGTTCCACCAGGTGTTACATTTGACGAAGACCAACATTGGTCAAAACGCAGTTTAATAAATCACTTCGGGAGCAGTAGCAACAGTGTGCGGGTACTTTTTCTTTATTTGAACAGTCCAACAAAACCTTGTTCTAGTACCACAATAATCCAACAAAACCTTGTTCTGGTACCAGCCCTCCCCCTTCCCAACATCAGCTCTCTCATCCTCCACAAAAGGAGGACACTAAAACATCATCCAGGTAGAAGGAGATGTCTACAATGAATCCACTCATCTGTGAGCAGGTTCCAAAAACTACTAGGCAGAAGAGATAGAGAAGTAGACTCCACAACAACTACAACATGAACAAAATAATCCAGAAAGTATCCTTCTAAGTGACTCTAATGGAAAATTCTGAAATATGAACAGTCTCTTCCTCTCTCCTTATTTGTTAGAATAAGACCTCATGGGGGGCTGTCATTGTCATGGTCATTATCATTTTTCTGCATTGGTATCAGAGTATTGTTTGATGATCTACTTTACTATACCCCCTTATGAGCAAACAAGTACAAATCATGCACTCCTGTCATAGACTGCTGTTGTCCTCTTGAAATACCCCCCCACTTCCATGTCAGTTTTTTTCGGACTTTTCCTTCCTGAGGATAGTTTGTAGCGCTAGGTTTCATCAATTTATCATATTATAGGGACATTGCTTATTAATGTTCATTGCTCATTGCTTAGAGACATTGTTGAGGACCACTGGCTCTATTTTTTTTTTTTTTGTAATATTTTTCCTTACTAAGGTTAGCATGAACCCTGCTGGCGGGCCTGATCTGGCACCCAGGCCAATTCAATTCAATTCAATTCAATTCAATTCAAATTACTTTATTCATCCCCAGGGGGCAATTAAATGGCACAAAGAGCAGCATATTCCACCACATACAGTACAACATCAATAAAATAAGTTAAAAACTAGATGTAATGCATAGCGGTACAAAATATGACCGCCGCTCAGTCCTGTACATCCGTTCCGCGAAAATAAATCACACTTCAATTTGTCTCCATATTTTACTCCATCCCCCACTCTTGAAACTTTTGTGTATGCTTGTTTGGCATGCCTGAGTGTGTGTGTCGCTGCACAGAAAGTACCCTACTGGTGCTGAAAAGGTGAATAGATTGTAGAATAGCCAAAGAAGATGTAGAATTGTTATAAAACCTTTAAAATCTCTAAACAATCACAAGTAGGGCAGTTCATCACAGTTCATCCATTGCAACTGGATTGATGAAAGGTCACTTACACCTGTAGGCTACATTGTATTTGGGAAAAGCAAAAGGTATCAGCATAATGTTATTTATTTATTTATTTTTATGTATTTATAAACAAAAACATCTCTGTCAGTTCCATGCCGTTTTCAACAGCTATCAAAACAAAGGTCATTTTGGATGGATGGATTTTTTTGAATGTTTCTTCTTCTACATAAGATTTTAGTCATCTTTAGTTCATGTAATACTTTATTGTCAATGCACAAATTAAGAAACAGTAGTCTGAAACGTTATTGTTAATGCACAAATTAAGTAACAGTAGCCTAGTCTGAAACAAAATGCTGTTTTACATCTAACCAGTGGTGCAAATAACTGACATGTCCAAATGGGCCTTGATGAAATGCGTCGCTAGACTGTTCATACACATTTTAACGGGCCAAAGTTGAAGAGCTTTTGTCCGTTATTGTTAGTGCAAATATAGGCGGATTCATGTTCCCTTGCATTGTTTAACTGAGGTCCATGGCTAGTCTGGCTTTCATCAGACCAAGCTCAATCTTTTAAGAAATCAAAAATAAATAGCGGAGGGCAGATCAGGCTGGGTTCACCCAGCCTAGTCCATAGGCACCCGATATTGTTTAATTTTCCGATTGAGATATACACGCTCTGGCTATTCTAAATGCAAAAATGCATCAGGGAGTTATGACAAAACGGTAACTAACAAACTAGATCCTAATAGAAAGTTGTTAGCTTCCCTAAGCTACAGGTAGGATTATAAGGTAGGCCTATTGACAACATAAATTGTCAATAGGCTATGCTGGCGACACAAATAAAATCTCCTTTGGAAACCAATGGCTTACGCCTTACAGTATCAAGCGGACTTAAACTGTCATATCGTGGGCGAAAAGTTGTAATAACATTCACGCAGCTCCATGAGTCAAGGAAAGCGCCTAATGAAGTAGCCACTTCTAAATGGGACCCACTACACAGTAGCTTAAGGTGTTTTGCTAAAGCAGCCATAATGAAATGAAGGTGTCATTGTTTGATACTTCACAATAATACGTGCTTTTTAATTTCACAGACTACAACTACCAAGCTGTAATCAAAGCACATCGATTCCCCTCACACCCTGCACGCACTTAAAACAAAAATAAACAGGTGTCTCAGTCTCACGCATGTATAGGCAAAACTGTATCAGACCGGTGTAACGTTGGTAAATCTTCCATTGCACAGAATGATTTTGTAGCACGTGCAATAAATTACAGTCGAAAGATACAAACAGTGCTGCTATACATTTGCTTGGTATAACCGCATTTATAGTTTTCTACAAATGCAATAAATCAAATGCCTCCATCACTCAACCAACGCTTAACGGTAACATTACCTAGGTCCTTATTGATATTACAAGATTAACGCATCTGCAGTAAAACCAAGCAAGTCCGATAAAACATCCTCAGATTTATTTCGGCTTCAAGAAGAAATGGGAATTACACTTCATGTGAACATAGTCCTATCCTTATTAGATGTTCGCTGCGTAAATTACAGTCCTTGTATGAAGCGCCCATTGTTTTTCCAACCCACTTTTTAACTTCCAACAAAATTACGCCTCACTGCAACGATGCCATCTAGTGGACAAACGACTACTTCTCGCCAATACTGAAAATGCAGCCATGATGATGATGATGAATATTTATTTTGGCTTTCTTTTAATCCTACTGATTTTCATTTTTTACCGGGGCAAATCACAAATGAGTGATTATGAGCCAGGTTGATGTGGGCCCTTGAGACCAACATACCATAAAAGATTCACAGAGAACTGCGCCTGCCCTACCCTCCTTTCGGGGGTCCAGTCCAGCGGGGGCTGCAGATGAAAACGAAAAATGACGGTTCCATGCTATCCATGTGGGGTACATGCTCACCAAGTTTTGTGTACCCCGGTCTTTCAGTGTCCCGAATCCTTTGTTGGTGTATCGCCACTAAATGTACACATAAATTATTTTATTGTAAGGCCCCCATGAACGAAAGTACACAAAACTTGGCATGCATTCAGAGGGTGTCATAATGATCCTACACTTTTAATTTCGTGCAGTTTTGACCTTGTCAGCCAGAGATATTGAGATGAAAACACCTAATTTTTTTTGCTTTTTAATTTTTAACTAGGTGGCGCTATACATGAAATAAGTGGTAATGGGATGGGTTGACATGCCCCTTAAGACCAACATACAAAAAAAAAAAGGTGGACCTCCTAGGCCCTACGGTTCTCGAGATATTCACAGAAAACTGTCTCCGGCCACCTACAGGCCAGTTGGTGTATAGTAACATAAATTAATTTATTGTGTGGCCCCCATGAACGGAATTCCACAAAACTTGGCGTGCATACAGAGGGTGTCATAATGATCCTACACTTCCAATTTTGTGCAGTTTTGACTATGTTAGGTCACAGATACCTTCAATTACACCACCTCATTTTTACTTTTTGTGTTTAACTAGGTGGCGCTATACATGAAATGAGTGGTTATGGAATGGGTTGACATGGCCCCTTGAGATCAACATACAAAAAAAATGGTCCTCCTAAACCCTACGGTTTTCGAGATATTCACAGAAAACTGTGTCTGCCCTACCCTCCTTTCGGGGTCCAATTCAGAGGGGGGCTACAGATCAAAACGAAAAACGATGGTTCCATGCTATCCATGTGGGGTTACATGTCCACCAAGTTTCGTGGTGTACCCGGTCTTTCAGTGTCCCGGGAATCATTGACGGAAATTTGGGCATGCGAAAAAAAAAAATCTGACTAAACACTCAAGGCCGGTCATAATAATATATAAAAAAAGGGGGGGAAGGGGATGGGATGAGTGCAACAGTCATCAATCTACTGAGTGTTGTAGTATAGTCCAAATATTGGGGAGGGGGGGGGGGCTTGGAGTTTAGGAGCTGGACAGCCCTGGGGACAAAGGCCTTATGTTTAACACCCCTAATGTAGAGTGTACATTGCGTCTGTGTGGAATATGTTGTTATCTTGACCCATATCCAATGAGATATCTGTAAAGCACATTGAACTAAAATTTGAGAAAGAAGATTTTTCCTCTATTATACAACCCTTCATTTGCCCATTTCTCAGAGTTGAAACTACAGAGAAAGCGATCACAATGAAAAAAGACAGACAGACAAATTAGAGAGAGATGATAGGAGGGTGGGAACGACAAGGATGAAGCCAGAGATGACAGATTCAGTGACTAACATACAGAGACACAGACAAAACAAAGAGAGAGGGACAAAGAGGGTGTGGGTGTGTGTGTGTGTGTGTGTATGAGCGTGTAAGAGTGAGAGAGAGAGAGGGAGGAAGAGAGGGAGAAAGAAAAAGAGTGAGAAAAAGAGCTTGTGACCCTGTCTGTTCTCAATCCATCCCTCCGCTAGCCTACATCTCTGCCTGCTTCTCAGACAGTGTGTGTCAGTGACGATTGCTGCTCTTTGGAACAGGGGAAGCTCTGATAAAAATGGTCAAATATTAAATTAATGTTATTAAGGCGCTATATTGTTCTTTGAGGGCAAAAATTATCCCAAAACCCAGAATAGGCAAAACAGTAGGCTATAGAGTAAGCATGGCATCATGTAGCCTACACCGTTATATAGCGCGCTACGTAACTTAGCCTAAATACACAACTGAAACAAAACCAAGTCACAAACTCTGTAACTCCACATTACGGTTTTATTTACAGTAGCCTATGCTATTTACAAAGACAAATAGAAACCGACTGTATTGCTCCCAAATTACGCATCCCTTGAACTTGAACCACTTCCTGTCAGATCGCGACATATGCGGTCAATCAAAAAGAGTCCAGCCTCTATCACGGTTCCTCCAATCATCATACAGAAGCTCGGCGTCCAGGCCATCCCACTGTCCCATTCACTCCCAGAGACGCTGGGCTTCCCTGGAAATGACGATTTTGTGGCACTTGTCCAATAAACGTGTAGCTTTTCTGCACTGAGATCAGCCCACTCTGTAAGTGCCATTGAAAGTCTAGTGAAGCCGAGTGTCTATGGGTTTTTTACCTGTTTTTTTGATGGATCGTGTCGTCACAGCAATGTATTACGGGTGCGAAATCACGATAAATGACCGACAAAACCTTATTGCTGAACAAACTAGCCATGAAGATGAACATGTTTTCAGCATGTTCTAGTTGGAATAGTAGGCTAGAAGCTAATGTAATAGTGTTATTTGATGCGATTTTCCGTGATATTTTAGGAGGCTGAGCTTCCCCTGTAGTCTTAGAGCATTCGCCTCTGGTGTGTGTGTGTGTGTGTGTGTGTGCCTACATCTCCGCCTGCTTCTCAGAGCTGCCGGCTCTGTCCTTCTGCTCCACAGTGGCTTCCAAAAGAGCATATGGTAGCAGGGGCCACCAGCACACACTACCCCCTCACACACACCACAACAACCCACACACACACACACACCCCTATAGCTGTCCATCCCCACTCTCTCCCTGCCCAGCCTGGGTTGACACTCTTTGGGATTCCCCCTCAGGCTTGGCTAGTCTGTGTGTGTATGTGTGTGTGTGTATATGTGTATGTATATGTATGCATATGTATGTGTGTGTGTGTGTGTGTGTGTGTGCACCATACCCACCCATGCTCTGACTAGACCGTGTGCAGGCTGTGCGTCGAAGGATCTCATGTACCTGGGGATCCCAGGAGAGAGGGAGTAGAGAGAGAGACAGAGAGCATTTTTGGCACAGTATGGTCACTGTGGCACTAGTATGTGAACCTGCAAGGCGAAACCAGTCGCTTTGGTAAAATGTAGAAAATTAAGTTAGTGTGCTCACATGAACGGTCATAAACTAAGCTTTTCAACAATATGTAGGATATTGCAAAAAGTATCGCTAAGATAATGGCATCCAAAGTTGGCATGGTTCTCCCGTCACGAAACGCCAGAAGAGGAGAAAATCACCTTTTTAAGTAAATTGTCACGCCCGATAGTGTGAGGACAGTTATTAATAGCCATACGGTAGCATGTTTTTGAAGCGGATGACTGACTATGTGCAGTTTCATCAACCGTGCAATGAGTGTCTTTTTCTGCCCCCTAGTTAATACCTGGGACGGTGCTCGGAAGGTTTCACTATAGAATAATTAACCCTTAAAGGAGTACCGTCACACTAGTGTGACGGGAATGTTGAGAAATGAACGTTCTAAAGAATATCTGGGTTCATTGAATTTAACATAGAATTTTAGAACCTTCAATTGTTGCGGAACTTAGAACGTTCAAAAACCTACACCTTTAAGGGTTAATGTATTTCGGGGAAGTAAGGGGAGAGGAAGTTCTGTGTACACAGATTGCAATACTTCAATGGAAAACTTCTCCTGGTCCCTAAAATGACGCCAGGATAGTTCGTGCCCTGAAAGGGAAGTATTTCACATTCATATTCAGCTACATCTGCCAAGAACGATAGAGAGCTGACACATTGAGTAAATCTTAGCTCTACCGTAAAACCTTATAGCGGCGTGGACAAAGGGAATGACTGAATCTTCACCTAAATAATTTCAGGGTTTAACAGTCAAAACTTATGTTTTTCCGTGAAATTCGACATTTTAACCCATACGTTTGTTTATCGTGGATTTCCTCAAAATAGCACCGTGCGCAAAGTGACTGGTTTCGCCTTGCACGGTCACGTATTACAATATTTATCAATTCAATATTATTATATAAATTTCCTTTTAGTACATTAATCTACTCTGATAATATTGGGTCTGAAGTCCACAATATGGAACATAGCCTTGTATGCTTTAATATTTATGCTTTATGAACATAATCTTTATTTGCAATAATATTGTATCGGGGCACGAAAGCCGTGCAGAGTGGTATGTTCTTCTGACCACGAATACACACATACACACACAGACACACGCACACACACACACACACACACACACACACACACACTTTCTATCTCAAGCAAGCAGAAGAAAGATGGAGAAAGAGACTTTGACTCACAATTCGACTCCTTGTGGCATTGTCAAAGAAGGTGTCCTTGGATTTGATGTTGTACCTGAGAATAAACAATGGCTTAGAGATATTACAGACAGAAATGGACCAAGCTATTAAATACAACGCACGCACACACACACACACACACACACACACACACACACACAAACATGGTCAGTCACAGGGATTAAAGTGAAAAGTGTTGTGGTAACGCTATTTCGGCTACTTTATGGTACCAGGGCTGCCAACCTTTCAAAAAACATTGGAGTGAGATTCGGTGGGGCCAACCAAAATTGTGCCGCGTACACAGCTCATTCAGCATTATACATTTTTGAGGACAGCCTGGACTAAGCATATCTGAGAAAGTATGATGTGATAATATTTGCATGTTTTATGCCAGGCTTTATATCAAGAAAAAAACATTGCGTCTAATTTTTTTCTTCATATTTTTGCAGTAATGTGACTAGGAAGGCAAGGAAGCATGCCAGTAGAAATATGAATATCTGTGTAAGTATGATTGTCTGGAATCTGGCAATATAAGAACCAAAGATTCTAGAGCGCTACGCTCTAGAATTGTTGATAAGAACCATGATACTCTGTGGCTAAGGAATTTACAAAAATGTATGTATTGACATTAATAGTTTACATTAAAATATGGTGCACCGGGGCCCAGGCAGGAAGGGGGGCCCACTTCCACGCCCCCGATATGGGCCCCCTCCCGTAAGTACTCGGGCTTGGGCACATAGGAAGAATCACCTCTGACGAATTTGAGAGTGTCTCAACAACCTCATTCCAAAATTCTTGTACTTTTGAACAGGACCATAAACAATGGAAAAGCGTCCCTTTATGTGTTTCACATTTAATACATACATCAGGAATATTTAAATGATTCAAAACCTCTGGAGTGATATACAGCCTCATTGACCATTTATACTGTAATAATCTGAAACCTGAATTAGAAGTTTGTGTTTGTGATTGGGTACGAATATTTTGCCATTCAGACCCACTTATCTCCTCCCTTAAGTCTGCGCACCAAGCAAGTCTCTTGTCCTCAGATGTCTCTGGAGACCCAGATGACAAAATCTTATAAAAGATGGAAATAAGTCTTCTCTGGTGTGGGCTTACCATGATATTTTCTACTGCTGAGAGGTCTGGCATTGAGAGCTTTTTTTGGGTCTTGTAGATGAAGTCTCTGACTTGAAGGTATTTAAAGATGTTTAGCAGGTATGTCAAATTGTTTTTCTAATATCTTCAAATGGCATGAGAGCATCTTCCTGAAAGAGATCTGCTATTTGGCCAATACCTTTCTCTGCCCATAGTTTAAATCCCTTGTCTTTTGCCCCTGGATGAAAATTATTGTTTCCCCAAATGGGTGTGAACCGTGATATCTTAAGGGAAACCTTTAGGTAGGTAAGAGGTATGTTGGCTGAAGTCTCTCTTTTCATGGCCACCCATGAGAGGGATGGACTGGACCTAAACCAGAATGAGGTTGTCCAAAGCTGGCATGCCCAGTAGTAATATTTGAGATTGGGGAGTTTCAACCCTGCCCTGTCATATGGGAGATATAGTAGAGAGAGACGTAGTCTTGCTCGTCTGTTACTCCATATGAAATTTCCGAAGATTTTAGTCATATTTTGGAAAATATGACCAAAATATGCTAGCGACCCAGAGATTAAAAAATAGTCTATGCGGGATTGTGTTTGGTGTGTGTTTGAGTGGCATGAATATTCCAGTGTGGTGGGATTTCTAATTCTCCAGATATCACAAAGATACAGCTCTGACATGAAGCGGCCTATCACCTTTCGGGTATTTGTATGTGAGGTGTCATTTCTCGATGAGCGGTCTAGAAGGGGGTTAAGAGCACAAAATCTCCACCCATAATTATTTCACCTCGAAAAAAGGAAATGGTCATAAAGAGGTTACTAAAGAATGTGGCATCGTCATTGTTGGGCCCATAAACGTTTACAAGAATAATTTCCTGATTCAAAAGAGTTCCCCCAACCACCACAAATCTACCTGCAGGATCCTGGAGAAGTTTGTGAATCCTAAAGGGGACTGATTTATGGATAAGGATTGCTACTCTTGCCTGTGAGAAGAAGCAAGAAGCTAGAATTTGCCCAGGCCATCTCTCTTCCTTATATGGACAATCTCATCTGACAATAGATGTGTTTCTTGGAGAAATATGACTTTTGCTTGGAGGTTTTTAAGTCTGGACAGTATTTGCTTAATTTTAACTCATTTACTCATACCCCTGACATTCCATGAAGTAATATTGAGAAAAGGAACATTACTCATAACCCAGCCTACGTCATATTAACGTTATACCATCAGCTCCTCTTCTACCATAGGAGACTAGTGTGCCAACAAAACACAAAAAATAGAAAAAAGAAAAAACAGTAACAAACGCCCCCTCTCTAGAACTGAGACAGAGCTCTCCTAAGTCCCTGTGCCCCCTAATTGCACAGACCCCACTCAAACCTTTGCAAAACACAGAAAGTCCGGATAACTTGCATTGATCCTTAACTAAGAAGCAGATATAGAACATTCAACAAATTTGGGTGGAACCCATGTCCGGCAAAATCAATCAATCCAAGTATAAAAGAACAAAAGTAAACCCAAGTATGTATAATTACTGACCCATAACATTATGTAAAATTAAACACAAAGAGGCCAGCTATAACCCAGAATATGTGATACATGATACTCTTATCCACTAAAGCTTAGTCAAAGCTTCGTTCATTTATGTTGGATCCAAGCATGCTTGCGAAATCTAGCCAGACTCACTCACGTCATTGTCCCGTTCAGTCTGAGACCGTTCTGTCTCGAGCTCTTGTATGAAGGCCTCTACATCTGCTGGAGTAAGAAACGTAAGCAGTTTACCCTTGTGGTAAATTCTCATCTTTGCTGGGAACTGTAATCCAAACTCAATATCCAGAGTATGCAGTCAGGTTTTTACGCCATCGAACATTCTCCTCTGCTGCTGGATCTCCGCGGATAGATCAGGAAAAAACATCACACGGTTCTCCTCAAACTGTAACGATTTCTTCTTGCGGGCCGCCTTCATCACTCGGTCTCTGTCAGTCAACCAGCGGAATTTCACGAGAATCGCCCGAGGAAAAGGTTTTTGGTTCAGATTGTTGGCTTTAGAAGCGGCTGCTTTGGGGAGTCTGAAGGCTTGGTCAATGGAAGGTGGAATCGGGAAATTTTCTTGACTAAGGAGGTCTGGTAACCACATGTTGAGGAAGGATACCAAGTCACCTTTCTCTGAGTTTTCTGGCAAGCCCACCAGTCTCAAGTTCAGGCAGCGCTGGCGGTTTTTCAATTGTCTCCACTGACTTGGTGAGTGCTAGCATCTTTTTCCGAGTGGTTGCAGAGACGTTAGCTAGGTTGTTCAATTGGTCCTCAGCGGAACTTATACGTGATTCTGCGCCACTTAGTCTTTCGGAAAAGGAGTCCAATGATTCTTTGATCTTGCGGTTTGAGGTGATAACTTCTTTGAGCTGGGCAGTGAAGTCTTTTCGAAGAGCGTGAATAGCTGCTAAAATGCCATCATCCCTAGATTGGGTTTCTGGAGCTTCAGGTAGCTCATGAGCTAACTCCAAATCGCCATCTCTCTTCTTCTCTTTACCTCTTGAACCAGGTTTACTCAACTTCATTTTGGATCCTTGTTATATCTTGCACTTATATCACTCGACTAAGACTTTTAACTATATCAAACGAACGGGTTTACATTTACATATGATATATTTTACCGGAGCACTTGGGTTTTGCGACTTCTCACGTCCTCACATAATAATCAGCAATGCAATCAGCAATTAGTAAGCATAAAAGTGGCACACAGAAGAGAAAAGAAAGATGAGAACAGGAGGAGACTAAATCCAAATGAATGAAACTGAATAGTTTTTTTAAAAACACGAATGTTGCTGCTGGCGTTGATGCTAGCAATTCTGACTTTAGTCCTACCTAAGGAGTAGGCTAGCATGGGACAAGAACGATTGAGTGCATTGGCTATACTCTCCATAAAGAACAGCAGAGCCAGGCAGTTGGGTTTCAACGATATATCAATGACTTTGCTGAACAGAAGGCCCGTAGAGTGAACTTCTTCTAATGGGTGAGTTACAGGCTGCTTTTTTATGGAGTAGGCATATGTGAGGTGCACTTTCTGTGACCTTTTTGTGGAAGACTATCTGACCGCTGAGCCACACTGTTAGGCTAAATTAAGCAATTTTGTGGTTATTGTGTAGGCGCCACGCATATGAGTTGCTGTGTTTTCCTTGATGGCTATTTAATTGTTCTATGGTTATACGTTATCTGCGTTTCGGTTTCAGAAGTTGGGAGAATTCAGTTTAACAGGTGGTAGCGATGATTTGTCAGGTAGCCACTGTGCATGGCTCTTTCTGATCACTTTGGTGAATCTACATCAGACACATGCAATTTTGTGTGCGTGTGTTTGAGTTGCGGGGTGTGTGGTTGGTGTTCGAGGGGGGGCCAAATGGAAATGCTTGCACCGGGGCTCAGCACATCTATGCTACGCCACTGGGAACTGCATATTGTACAGAGGCATGCTTTACTTGTATTCGGTAAGGTCTGCTGTTTATTGTGATATAGGGTTTGCCATGTTTTGAGTGCCAGGGGTGCCGTTAGGGGAGGTAAAGTTCTGATTCTAAGGGCCAGGCACTGACGGAGAGCCACCAGAGATCAAATTAACGGAAATCCGTCGTACGACGGAGAACTTCCTGCAGTCAGTCACTTCATACAGTTTACAACCATTGACAGAGTACTGCACTTTATGACAGAGTTTGCAGACATCACATTCTTCAATTCTTGTCGAAAACAAATGCTGCCCCACCCCAATACATACTTTCCCTATTCCAATCACTCTACACCCTCTCATTCCCTTTCATTCACTCACACACACACACACACACACACACACACACACACACACACACACTTTCACTCACTCACTCCCTCTGGCCCCTCTCATCCCACTATAATTTTCTCTGTCACACACACACACACACACGATTCTTACAGGTGCATCTTTTCTCGGAAGAAGCAATGAGAGAGGAACTTGGTGCGGCTCTGGTCCTGCAGGTGAGGGACGTTTGGCTGGAAGGGCTGGTTCATCTTCCTCCACACCGCACTCAGGGTCCCTGCAAAGCCCTTCTCCTCCTTCAGATCATAACTCTAGGGTTAACACACACACACACACACACACACACACACACACACACACACACAAACACACACACACACAAACGCATAAGGGCTGTTTAGCCATAAAAAGTGATAAACCTCCTAATAGAAGAGGCCCATGGCCACAGGGCTTTTATTTTGT
This sequence comes from Alosa alosa, assembly GCF_017589495.1. NCBI lineage: Eukaryota > Metazoa > Chordata > Actinopteri > Clupeiformes > Clupeidae > Alosa > Alosa alosa. Next base: position 24,143,694 of record NC_063205.1, on the reverse strand, counting down.
AAAGTGTATCTCTTACTCTTTGGTAACCCAGGTTTGTCACTAAAACACTTGACATACATGCCAGGTGAAGTAACTTAAGAATGAATTTAAAACATTTATCATTAAAATACTGCCCATACCTGCGCGACACACACACACACACACACACACACACATAAACACACACACACGAGAATGTCCAAACACAGGAATACATGCATACACACACTCATACACAAACAAATTCATTGATACACAAAGAAATCACATTGACAACCACATATGCACTAACATAAACACACATACACACACATCCAAACACACACACATACTAACACTATCATGTGCATGGTCATCTTTAGAAAACAGTAGACACACACACACACACACATAAACAAACACACAAACATATATATATATATATATATATATATATATATATATATATATGATTGTGAGACAGACAGAGAAATCAGCAAACATAAGCACACAAAAATGTGTGAAATGTCTGTTTCTCTCTCTCACACACACACAGACTTACACACATACACACAGTATCTCTCTCCCTTTCCCTCTCTCTTATACACACACACACACACACAGTCTCTCTCTCCCTCTCTCTCCCCTATATTTAGACTGGAGTGGGTAGGCATTAAGTCGGGCAGGTCAGGTGAAAGCAGCACACGTAATGGCTCTTGGGCGCAGAGCCCCTGCTGGCAGCAGTCACGACTGGGCCGCGCCGCGCCACACCGTGGGGTTGGGGTCAGTGTGGGTGCGACCGAGCGGCGGCGGCAGCGGCTCACCTTTTTCGTGGGCATCTTAATCTTCAGAAACTCCGCTTCCCTGGTAAGCACCGCCCAGGGCGCGTGAAGGCGGACGAACGCGTGGCCGTGGAGTTTGTGCTGTGGAGGAAACAGCAGAGGAGCCGTCAGCGAAAAGCTCTCTACACCGATGATTCTCAACATTCTGGCCGCCAAGGCCCCCTTTGTGTCTTAGGATTGCACACATTTTACAGACAAATGCGTTTGTATTTTACACAATAAAATAGGATGATTGTTCTAATCATCTCAAGCCCTTTCTGTTTAGAACAACAAACAATGGTCTAACAATCTAAACCGCCCACCTTCAGCCATATTTGTTGTATTTGTCAATGACATTTCTGTTTAGTTTGGGGTTTTTGGCAACAGAAGTGGGATCAATACAAACCCCTTCACACTCATACCAACCTCAGAAATGCTTATAGGTTTTTTTTATTGTTTGTTGCTATTTAACCATCACACACTCCACTCTGTACTGGAAATAAATAATAGCATTAATAGCTAACCAGTTATGAAAATATCTGCCTACCAAGATGCTGGAAAAAACATAAACATTGTAGCCGTCAGGAACACAGAATATTCCTTCCTTCCTTGTGACACAGATAGCAAAAACACTAGGCTCAATTCCATGAAGTTGGAGCACCAAATCGTGGCTAGTAGCTAAATAAATGCATAAATAAATAGACAACAATAATCTCAGTCCTTGTGGGGACAGGGTACCCATCTGTTAGATGCTCCCTTTGCCTTAGGCCTCAAGCCTCGTTTCCTGCCTGTTGCCTCCAACATGATCCACCACTAATGCAAATCCACAACTCTCTTTCTCTCTCTCTCTCTCTCAGCCTCCGCATACATACCTACCTACATCCTCCTACACCTCCGTAATTCATTCGCCTTGTCAAAAACGTGCCTCTGGTCTCTCTCTCTCTCTCTCTCCTCTCTCTCTCTCTCTCTCTCTCTCTCTCTCCTCTCTCTCTCTCTCTCTGAGAATACGCCCCTCTCCAGCCTCCATGTGCTACGAGCCAATCAGAGTGGCTGGAGGCTGAGGAGAAACAACACGACCAACACGAGGCAAGCTGCATGGAAAGCAAACCAAAGGGAATAAAAACTCTAGCCTCCTACACAGTCAGGCCATTCACACACACACACACACACACACACACACACACACACACACACACACACACACACACACACACACACACACACACACACACACACACACACACGAGACGCTATGGGGCAGATCTGCCCTGGATCTGGGGTGTAAGCACAAATTCATGCAGTTATAATAATAATAATAATAATAATAATAATAATAATAATAATAATAATAATATAGCATAATTTATAGAGCACTTTTCCGACACAGGATGCAGCTGAAAGTGCTTTGACTGTCTGACACTATCTTAGTTATTTGGGTAGCCGAAGAGAAGAGAGAGAGAGAACACCTACCGGGTCATCACACAATACTTGCAAAGAGCTTGCAAATACATGGCATCAACATGCAGGAGAGGTCACCTATAAAATATATATGTTTATGCAATTTGGGGTCAGATCAGATCTGCAGTTGTCTGTGTACCCAAAGGTCTGCAAAAAACCCCCAAAGGCATTGCCATCACACTGGTTATGTTCAGTAGTTGCGTGATCAATCTGTGGTTAAGAGATTGCTAATGCATAGAATACCAAAATGGCATAATGAATACTACGTACAGCCCAATGCCCTGGCTCACCTTATTGCCACTTGCATACTACTGAGGATTGTGGAGATGCTCTGTGTCACTCAAATTGTTTTACATATGTAATGCGATCTAGGAAAACCCATCACATGGTGCAATTTTACCAACTTATGATTCTGATACCATCCTAGCAACATCCAAGATTTTGAGAATGTTTACCTTAGTATGATGTTCTGAACACACCACACTGTTGGTGTTTACTATAATAAAGTTATAGACCCTTTCAACAAGAAAAACAAAAACAATGCTTGGACGTTCTATTTTGTTCCCAATCTACTTCCACTTCATTAAGATAACATAAATGTTAAAATGGAAGCCTTGTGGGAACAACTATGATCCTGATAATGGAACTCTCTTGAAACGGTCAATAGGAAAAAGGCTCCTCATAGTACAGTAGTGTGAAAAAACAGTCACTGGCAGTTTACACCAGAGCCAGTTCTGAAGCGGCTTTCAGTCGCCCCTCAATTGTCCATCTATTGTCAGCGATGGAAAGCCGTTATTCAGTGTATCAGTTTACAGCAGCAGCGTTTAACGTGTGTATTACAGAGGGGAAATGTAGAGGAATGCCTATTTGTATGTGTCACTTCTATTTCTATGGAGTATGTGAGACGTGCACATAGAAAAACACACAGATAAACACATTGTTGCGTCATGTCGGAGACGGATTACGTTCCACTCTTGCTTGCATCTAACAATTCCCAGTTACCCTGAGGCACACAAACACACACCAGGTTTCCCACTTTTTTCTAGAGATAATTTTACAGGGCTTTGCCAGGACTTTGTCGGTGGTAAGAGGCCAAAATAATTTTGCGTTATTAAGTGCAATTTATTAATATGCACAACAATCATGCTAAACTAGCCCTAGTCACTTCAAAGTAAATTAATATATTTCCTGCATAAGAACTGCAAATATTTCCTCCAAAATCATGCATAGAGTCGGAATACATATTCATAAAACCCTTAAATAGCTGAGTTGAGAGGCTCATCGTGCATAAGGCCCCGGTGCATACAAACGTGTGGTGCTGCTGTCACAGACCTAATTTGTTTAGCCAGACTGTGATTCATTAATTATCACCTTAGAATAGGTGCACTTCCTCTGGCAAACATGCTGCCTCTCTTAACAAATCAGCACTTGAAAGAATGTGTGACAAAAACGTATGTGAGAGAGAGAGAGAGAGAGAGAGAGAGAGTGTGAGTGAGTGAGTGAGTGAGTGAGTGTGTGTGTTATTTTTGTTCCTATCAGCACTCTGACAAACGTAGTTAGGGTATCGCTGAGCAGCACAATGTGGCGCAAAACATTTTGAGCTTTTGTCGGAAAGCACATTCCAATTTTGAACGATACATACTGTATGACACACCTGAACATCATGTTGAGGAGTACGGTCACAAATATGTAGGGCTGCAGCTATCGATTCTTTTTGGAATCGAGTATTCTAGCAATTATTTCATCGATTAATCGAGTAATTGGATAAAAAATAATTTTGCGCTATTAAGTGCAATTTCTTAATATGCACAAAAATTATGCTAAACTAGCCCTAGTCATTTCAAAGTAAATTAATATATTTCCTGCATAAGAACTGCAAATATGTCCTCCAAAACTGCAGTTTTGAAACTTACAGTAATGCAGTTATTATTATTGGTAAAGCCTTTAATAATTATGTCTGGCATAGACGATAGGTGAGGTAGCCTAACCTAACACTGGGAGTGTGTGTGTGTGTGTGCGAGAGAGAGACGAGATGAGTGTGTGAAGAGTTTTTAGTGTATTGCTCACTTGCAATGCTCACTTACATGCATTAGTTTCCATAATGTGGAACTCTCGGTTCGCGACCATTCTAATCAAATATTTGTAGCCCTACAAATATTTGATTAGAATGGTCGCGAACTGAGAGTTCCACATTATGATGTGACAATTACCCTCAGAGATTTTCCCCATAGACATAAAGAACACTGAAACTGTAGATTGTTTGCATAGAATTCTAGAAGGAAATATGAAAATAATTCACTCCTCAACAGGTTAACAGATTCAATGTGGACAGAGAGCACTCAATGTCATAGTCGGACACTCGCATGCCGTTAGGATAAGCTGTAAAGGGCGTCTGCACTGCCATGGGCCCTGCTACTGTAAATAAACCAAGCTAAGGCAAAAGAACTCAATACGCCTTCAGGTAGTCCAGAGAGCCCCGCAGGTGGGTTAGCACGAATCAAACAGACTCAGTCATCCATGGGAGAGTTCCCAGTTCCCACGCACGCACACTGCATCAAAGCACACCAAATGCCACTAGTTCCTTTGAAAGGGCCACGATAGGATCTCTGCTATGCCGTTTCGCACAGTGGATTTCAAAATACAGAAAAGGTCTCTTTAGCTAGAGGCAATTCATTGTATTTTAAAGGGTTTCCAGGGTTTCCACTCTAAGTCAAATGTAAAATTCCATGACTTTTTCCTGACAAAAAATGATGCAAACATCAGGCAAGTGTCATACCATTGGCGCAGTGATTTCTAGCGAGTTATTAAAGATGTGTTGTATTGTGTGCAGCCAAGTTTGCCCAGTTCGTCCACCATGACAGGACAACCACGCTGGGCTTTGGTCTACTTTCTGTGTGCATTTGAGAGCAACATTTGCAAAAGTAGACTGACCGACCGACACACACACACACACACACACACACACACACTCTGTGAGGCACTATTGACCCGTCTGCCCACTCACCCATCTGTGTGTGAGGATGGGTGTGTGTGTGTGTGTGTGTGTGTGTGAAGATGAGCATGTATGTATGTGTGCGTGTGTGTGTATATGGAAAAGCTGTTTAGTGGTCATCTTACATGAAGTACCATGACCATGACTGTGGTTGTGTGTGTACAGTATCTGAGCTGTTTAGTGATCATCATACATTAAGTGGCATGAGCATCACTGTGTGGTCGTAGCGTGTGTGTGTGTGTGGGGTGTGTAAGTGTGGTGTGTGGTGTGTGTGTGTGTGGTGTGTGTGTGTGTGTGTGGTGTGCGTGCGTGTGTGGTGCGTGTGTGTGTGGCGTGTGTGCGTGCGTGTGTGTGTGGTGTGTGCTGTGTGTGGTGTGTGCGTCTGTCTGTCTCTCTGTCTGTGTCAGAGTTGTTGCTGTGGTCATCATAAATTAAGTGGCATGAGCATGACTGTGTGGTTGTGGCATGTGTGTGTGTGTGTGTGTGTGTGTGTGTGTGTGCCCATGTGTAAGGGAACACTGTTGAGGCTGACTGGCTGGAGCGCACACTGACAGACAAGGGTAACCTTATCCAGCTGGCTCCTGTCAGTGGCTGATATGCACTATCATTTTCATCGCACGGACAAGTGTGTGTGTGTGTGTGTGAGAAAGAGAGATAGAATGAAAGAGAGGGAGAGGGAAGGAGAGAGAGAAAGAAAGGCAGAGAGATGAGAGTGCACACCCCTGGAGAGCAAATGGGAGAGGGAGACATGAACAATAATGAAAGGGAGAGGGGAGAAAGAGAGAGGGAGAGAGTGGAGGGGGAGAGAGTGGAGGGGGAGAGAGAGATAATCCACGATAATCCACGATAATCCAAGACATCCACACAGTGTAGAGAGCGCAAAGGGAAGAGGAATGGACATCAACTGTAAAAGGAAATGGACAGATGTGTAAGAACACCTGTAGTCACACAAACACACATTATATACTGTACAGAGAGAGCAGTAAATGTGCTGTTCCTGTGTGTGTGTGTGTGTGTGTGTGTGTGTGTGTGTGTGTGTGTGTGTGTGTGTGTGTGAGTGTGTAAGAGATGGAGAGAGAAGGGAACAATGAAAGGATGAAAGTCAGAATGAAAGTTAGAATGACAAAGAAAATGAAAGAACAGAAGAAAGAAAGAAAGAAAGAAAGAAAGAAAGAAAGACAGGTAAAAAATAACTTGGATCCGTGAAGGTTAATTAGGATAAGATATTCCAATTAGCGCTTGATCTCAGTAGGGGAAGGCAATTAGGTCGATATCAGCTGAAGCAGAGAGGGGGAACACACACCACTGAGGAGTGGGAGGGGGGTGCCAGAGGGTGGGGGGAGCATGGTGGTGGTGGTGGTGGAAGGGGGTAGGGGCACCTGACATTTCGGGGGGGCTCCCAAAGACCTGAGAGCGGAGGCGTCACAACGGGACGGGGCGCAACCCTCCTGCCCCGAGAATCCGGAGGCTGACATTTCCAATCATGAATAACAGGATATGCTCCCTCTGCTCTGGATGGAGCAGGGGAATAAAGACAGGTGAGGGGAGGAGGAGGAGGAGGATGAAGAGGAGGAGGGGAGGAGGGGTGGGGGGCATCTACTCCCTGGTTATAAATACAGATCATGAAGCTCTCTTTTTAACCTCACCTTCCTAACACAAGAGTGGAATAACACATAAAGACTGCTACAGTGTACTCTATAAAATAACAACACATTTCATAAACAAGGAGAGGAAGAAGTTTATGATAAAAAAGCAGTGGAGATGATGATTGATGATGATGATGACGATGATATAAAGGGAATGTGCTTAAGTGATTATTGGTGATAATTTACCCTTCGCTAAGTCCTTCCTCTCTTAGTTACTGTTGCTAAGTTGGACAAACTCCGACATACTTGACAGGATTTGATAATGATGTTCTTCCAACTCCCATTTTCTCAGAGTGAATAAGGCCAGAGAGTGGGTGGCCACAACAGTGATGAAGATGGATTATTTATGATGATGATGATGATTATGACGATGACAAAGACAAGTATCCTACCAAGAACTAAGTGAGCACTTTTCCTAGCAGCCAACAACATCACAAAAATCAATGATTCAGGAGAAGGAGGAAGAGGAGGAAGATGAATTTGTAGATAATCTCAACAATGATAAAAAAAAACAATCGTGATTATGATCAGAGACAATGAAAAAGACTATGACCACATTATGATCTGTCAATGATGATGAAGAAAATTATGAAAATGATGATGGTGATGTTTTAGGAATATTGAATTGCGATTTTTCAGATAGATTTTACAGTTCCGTTTTGCAAATAAAATTGCCAATGAGCTTCTCTGCAGTTGAGAACAGCCTGGAGTTAAGACTAGCCATCTCAAAACATCATATGAATGGAATGCCAAAGAGCCAGTCTCGTTGGCAGGTCAGCTCAAGCACGCACTCAACCAACAGTTGCATCCCTGGAAAAACAAGGTAAGAGAGGAAAACTTCTGTTAACATCTCTCGCTCTCAAAGGCACAAACACACTAAGGCTGCACAATTATCCCAGTCACAATCGTAATTTGAACCAATGCAATCATCTAATCGTATCTAGTCTACAGATAATCGTACATGGCTAATCTTGTCACAACTATGATTTTTATGTCATCTTCCTGGTGTGCTCACCAATCAGAAGTGCTGTGCTTCTCATTCACTAGGCATGCTCACCAATCAGAAGTGCTGTGTTTCACATCCACTAGGCATGCTCACCAATCAGAAGTGGCACAACTTAAAGAGACATTTGAAGAGACATTTGGAATACTAAAGTGAATCTGGTAACACTTTACGGTAAGGGTACATGATTTTTCATGAATTCATGCATGAATTAATTCATAATTTATGTATTACTTCATTCCTTAATATCTCATGAATCATCAGGAATTCATCAGTTCATGCATGACCTCATACATGAACAGCCCATCACCTAAAGCATTAGGTATGGTGGGCATATCATTATGAATTATGATTTATTAAGCATGATCATGATTATTTATTTTTCTGCCAAAAATGTGGCCATCACTGCTCAAATTCTGATTTGAACACAACTTTGCAGTTCTCGAAACACATGTCATTATTCAAAACTTTAGTTGAGGGGCTACAGACATTAAATTCATGTAATTATGATGATCATGCTTAAGAAATCATAAATCATAACAATGTACCTATTGTACCTAATGTCTTGGTTGATGTGTTGTTCATGCATGAGGTCATGAACTTATGTAAATTCCTGATGATTCATGAGCTATAAAGAAATGAATTGATGCATAAATCATGAATTAATTCATGTACCCTTACCGTAAAGTGTTACCGTGAATCTTGACATTGACATTCAAACATCATATTGCAAAACGGAACTGTAAAATCTATCAGAAAAATCGCAATTCAATATTCCCCAATTCGTGCATCCCTAACACACACAGACACACAAACAGTCAGTTCAAACACACACACACAAACAAACACAAAACATGATCCCAACCTTATTGTGATACGAATAACAAATAAGGCTCATTAAAGCAAAAAAAGAGTTTTTACTCTGCACTGACAAACAAACTTTATGATTTGCTTAGAAAGCAGATGATTCCATGTCACCAGGAGAGAGAGAGAGAGATGCTGATTTCTCCTCCTTTAACTGCCAGGCCTGTCTGTCACTCCAATAATTACACAGTCAAAGAAGGAAAGACTTCCTGTGGTAACTTTCTGATCTCCAGGAAAAACATAGCACACCCAGTTGTGGCAGGTAAATCCTAGGTGATTTATGTGCCCGCATATACACACACACACACACACACACACTCATATTCTCTCCCTCTATCTCTTTCTGTCTCTCTTGCTCTCACTCTCTCTCTTTCTGTCTCTCTCTCTACACAGGGACATGTAGGATCAGCCTACTGGAACCAAAATGAGCAAGCTCGGCTGTTGTTTTGTTTGTTACAGATGGTGGCATTGGATTTGTAAATCTGTGCCACATGCCCACATGCCTATAGCCGAACAAACAAACAAACAAACAAACAACACAAACAAACAACACAAACAAACAAACAACACACACCCATATTCTGAATGAAGCACATAGATTAAATATTATGAAGAAGGAAGACAAATGTTATCAAAAAAGATGGAAGACACAAGATGGCAGTTCAGACAATTGGCTGTAAACCAGGGCTATCAATTGCTCATTAGAGGAAGAACACTGCTGTGGCCGGCGTGATAACGACGGGTACGACGCATAAATATGGATTCGATTACATATCAAGTGCGCCAGTTAGTCTGAAACAGAAGCTGGACTTTAATTCCCAACACAATGAATGTACAGGAGCTGAAGCAAGATCCCAAATGAATTAAGAGTAGAAACATAGATTAAAGAAGTTAGTTGTTTGCCTTCTGGGAGTGACCTCAATGTTTCTTTTGGCTTATAGCAACCTGATGTCTGGTCAGTGTATACTTAATGAACCTGTAGATCTTACAGGCAGACTCCGCCAGGTGTGAAACTGAAGCGTTTCGTTATAAATAATTGTAGACTTGTTTTCCAATTTACGCGCCGCTTTCACGTCTGGTGTAGCCACTTCCATTGATTATCGTGCGGCATACACTCGGCGAACAGAGCGCATCAGCTGTCTGGTGTAACCTGCCTGTTACACCTACACGCCAGAGGCCTCATAATATCTGCCCTGGTTTCTACACCTTCAGTGAAAGCAATCTAATTAGCAGTTGACCACCAGCAAAGGGGATAAGCCTAACTCAGCACCAATGCTGATCAACATAGTCACAGGGGGTCATAAAGATCTCATGTCCGGCCAGATATAGCACATGACTGGGGATAAAGCATGCTGTTGATTTGCATCTTTTGGGTAGAAAACAAACAAACAAATAAACAAATAAATTGCTTTACACTGAAAAGCCATAGATTCCTCTGAACGAACTAATTAAGACATTCTACTGGGGGTCATCCCTATGATCCCCGGGTCATATGTTCCCCACTCGAGGTTAGGGTTAGGGTCCTATGTTCCCCGGTCCCATACAAAGCGGGGAACATAGGACCCGGGGAACATAGGTACGCTCCCATTCTACTGCAATGTGCATACAGTACCTCCATACCGGAGTTGCAACTTATGAAACAAACTGGTGAATATTAAAAACAAACAAACATGCAAAGACATAAACAAATCAGTTTTACACGGCACATGTACAGATTCCTCTAAACGGAATGACTGAGACTCCCCCTTCCCCCTGTGTGCTTCCATGCGTGCTCCACACAAGAGTTACATGCAACACACTGATGAATAACAAAAACAAACAAACAAACAAACACAGAAACAAACAAACAAACACAAAAACAAACACACACAGATATTTTAGATTGCACATGTATTGCACACTGCTGCACAATGCATGCCCCCAAACAAGATGCAAGCAACAAACTGGACAATAATAAATGAAAAAAAAAAAAAAAAAAAAAAAAAAACAAACAAACAAACAAAATACTTCACATAGAACATTCATTGATTCCTCTGAACACTTTGTTTGCAACATGCCATGTGTAACCTGCGTTGTGTTGAACCTGCACGATTCAGCCCTGCAGGCTACTGGCTCGCATGCCAGCAGCACTCTTGAGGCGTCAGGGAATGAGGTTTACCAACGTTCCACAAGCACAGCTAAGCTAGCTGGCATCCGTTACACTCACCCCCCTAAACCTCACTCCCGATCCGGGTCACGGCACCAATGTAACCTGCGTTGTGTTGAACCTGCGCGATTCAGCCCTGCACATGCCCGGACTCGAACCCGCGAACAGCAGCACCTCGGATCGAGGCGGGCGCTAACAATTGAGCCAATAGCACCAGGCTACTGGCTCGCATGCCAGCAGCACTCTTGAGGCGTCGGGGAGTGAGGTTTACCAACGTTCCACAAGCACCGCTAAGCTAGCTGGCATCCGCTGCACATGCATGCTGTTATGTGTGAGTCACAACCAAGAAACAGGTGAATAATTAACAACGGATCATCAATAATGAGTTATGTGCAGAGGGCCCAACCCTTAATAATACACAGTTACCTTGAGGACTTCATTGCTTACATAATGTTAAAAAGTGAACAGCCGTTGCCTATGGGACACCAGTCAGTGGCCTCGATGCCCACAGTCTGGGGGACCTGGCCATACTCCCAACTCTCCCTCTCCAAGCTGAGCTCAACGTAGCAGTGCCAAGAGGGGCAGCCTCCCGACCTACGGCTTGCAATCAGTCTCTCTCTCTCTCTCTCTCTCTCTCTCTCTCTCTCTCTCTCTCTCTCTCTCTCTCTCTCTCTCTCTCTCTCTCTCTCTCTCTCTCTCTCTCTCTCTCTCTCTCTCTCTCTCTCTCTCTCTCTCTCTCTCTCTCTCTCTCTCTCTCTCTCTCTCTCTCTCTCTCTCTCTCTCTCTCTCTCTGTGGAGTAAGTGGAGTATGCCACTTCCTCAACCACCAATCTCCAAACATCACGTCACTGTAGAAACAATAGCTGCTCAGCACAGTGTTCTTTTAGAGATCAGTGGTTACTCCCAAAGTTACCTGCGGGTTAGCCGGTTATCTCGCTTCATAGTCCAGCCCTCTGGTCCCTACACGGCACAAGCTCAGTTTGCCTACAATCACACAGCCTCATCATCTCCCCAAAGTAATCAATGTCCTTTCCCACAGAGCCTGTTATAAACACGTTATAGGACAAACCATGACATGTACATAATAGGACTGTCTGCTACTGAAATGCTGTATATGAAGAGTTTGGTTTCAAAACACTATATCTCCATTTTTAAAAACATTAAAAAGTCATGTAATTTGTAGTCATGTGTATTTCAGGTAATATCAATAAAATTGCAATTGTGTTGTTGTGAAGATAAATCAAACAACAATACCCAATTACCGGTACAGTTCTATTGAAATTACTAAATGTAAAAACACATATTTATGAAAATTCATTAAAATGGAGGATGTAGCGTTTTGGAACCAAACTCTTCATTATAGACTTTATCAATAGACGTATGCCGTCTATACCTGCAAAAACTAAAATGTTAACAGTTTAATCTTAATGCTCTGCTTCTGGCCAAAAAACTTGGGGGACAAACTCGAGGCAAGTGAACATCTTTCCTCTTGGTACTGAGGACAGAGACCTCTCCATACGTATGATCACTGCATGGTGGTTCAGACTGTTCTACTGGTCAGTCACGTCCCAACAACATAAACCCTCACACTAAACCCTTTCTCGCCCCTTCATGGTTCAGTCTGATAAATAAAAGCCCTAAACACATTTTTAAACATCTAAAACCATCTCACATCTAAAACAATAAAGTCATTTAGTTTCCACTTTGCATTGCATCTCTACAGCCACCTGACTAACATAGGGTTGTGCCATATTGTTTCGTGCATCATATCATGATCATTCTTCTATATGTGCTAAGAATATTGACAATATAGTTGTAGGATGTTTTTACATAGCTTTGTGCTCAGTTTGCACGCAAAAAGGTGTCCATGTGCATCATTTGTAGCGCTGTGAGTGCAATCACTTTCTATTTTATCAAATATAACTATGAACGATGTATGCTGTGTTAACTCTTCATAACTATATAAACATTTTCTCTTAAGATTATACTATTTCGTGTTACATCATATATGGCCATTTCTCCTCAGCATATCGAGATCAGAGGTTTTTTAGCCTTGTCGCCAAGCCCTACTCAAGCAAGAGCATTTTTTCAACACAGAAAGAAATCTTTGGCATCTACACACACATACACACAGCCCAAAAGAAGTCGCAGCTCAACCCTTATGCAAAAAATACCCATGACATATTATTGGAACAAGATCATAATTTCAAGCTCTAACCTTGTACCAGTCGGACTGCCAAAGACTTACAACCACGTCAAACCACTAATGATGGTTTCAGAGCTTGGAAATGCATTCTGGGAGATTAAAATCTCCCAGTACTTCCACACACCCTGATGTCTTATTTAGTAGATCACCAATTTGTGGAGCTCCACAGGATTTCAATGTAAACAAAACCATGTAAGCAGGCTGACATTGTACAAAAACACTAACGGCACACACATTAGCACTAACGTCACACCCCATCACCTGCAACAGGTGAGCAACTTGTCTCACCTCTTTGTCTCGTTCGATCTCCAGGCCGGCTTCGACGAGGTTGGCCTCAAACTCCTCGCGGACCATCCTCTTCTCCCCCTCAGCTGGGTCATCTGGGTCGACGTCCACTATCGCCTCCTCACAGTCAGCCTTGCCTCCTGCTCCTTCTCCTCCTCCTCCTCCTTCCTCTACATCCTTCGCCCCCACGGGGAAGCTGCCATTAGAGATGATTGACAGCCTGTGTTGCCCGAGCGATCCCCTGCTGGACGCTCGCCTCCGGTAAGTGTACACCAGCACAAAGTCCACCTTACGCTTGTCGTCGGCGAAGTACAACCTTTTGGCCTCCCTGTCCCGATCGTGCTCCTGATCCCGCTCTCGGTCTGGGTCTATGAAGTTGTTCGCCATCTGAGGAAGAGGAACACCAGAGTGTTCAGGGTGCGTTGGCATCGTGGAGAGGTGGCGGGCGTAATGTGATGTGTGCCCAGCCAAGCCACGCGCACAGAGACTTAAAGAGGTGGGAGGGGATGGTGAGCTGTTAATATTAGGATGTAGGTCAGCCTTTCGCTTCTTGATTTGGCTGCTCTCAATACTCGCACATGCTCAGAGACAAATGATGTGGAGGGGGAGCAAAGCAAAGCAAAGGGGGGATGAAACTTTGAGTCTCATGCACACAGTACACCTAGTTGGGTTCAGCTTTATGACAGCACTGAGGCACATTTGAAATAAGAGTACATCAATTTCACAACACAAGGAAATGATTTGCTATGTGAAGCAGTTTACTCACGGGTAGCTTGCGATCACCTGCCGATTGCTCCATCACACTCTTCAAAAATAGAGATAGATAGAAGGGGAGGGAGAGAGATAGAGAGAGAGAGAGAGAAGGGGAGAAACACAAAGACGCAAACAAAAGCTGTGGTGGAAGATAGCACTCAGTTATAGTTACATTCACCGAACAATTCCCCGATCAATTCCGAATATGTGCGCGGACACTCTCCCGGTCACCTCGAAGCTGCGTCGCGCGCGGCATCTCTCAATCGTCAAAAGCTTTATCTAGCACACAATACGTGAAATCCATCTGGCTTGCTTTTTTTTGGCACGGCGTGGCAACGACAGCTGAAGGCGAAGCGAGGTCTCTGGCACAAGCGCAACTATACGGATCGCCATAGAAACTTGTGAACCGTCACTGCGCGAGGGAGGCAGGAGGGTGGGGGCGAACAGGAACTGATTAGATGTAGACGCGCAGCATGTGTGCCCATTTCCCCTCGTGCTATTCGCGCGCCTGTCAGAGGGAACACACATTATAGGCAGCAGGGGTGGATCCATCAGGTGTTTCTCTTACATGTGGGAGGGAGAGGAAGCCAATGGCGTTTATAATTGGTTGATAGGCCTACATAGAAGAATAGACGAATTGCCTATAAGTAGAATAATGTTAAAGTTTTGTGTACCCTCACAACGTAGATTATTAGCAAAAAATAAAAACACAAATGAAAACAAATTAATACTGTATGGTTACTTGACACGAATTAATCCAATTGGAAAACGCAGGGGAGTATATTGTAATATCTATGGGGTCATGCCTATGTTCCCCGGGATAGGGTTAGGGTTATGGTTAGGGTTTTAAAAAAGGGTCCTATGTTCCCCGGTCTCATACAAAGCGGGGAACATAGGACCCGGGGAACATAGGTACGCTCCCATGTCTATAATGCGGGGATACATTAGCGGAGATTATCTAGATGTCCTTATGACGTTAAAATATAAACCATTACATCCCAACGACACCGCATAATCCAAGGGGTTTAACAACGTTGTTCTTGTTGATCTGGTAGTCCTAATAATTTTCATTCCGAGAATTTAGCCCAGGCCTACACTGTAGTCATAAGTTTTGCCTTAGTGGAAATGTCTCTGCCACTGACACACTTATTCACAACATTGTAGATAATGACGACATGCTTTATTTTGCTCAGATAGTGCAACCCGTTCTCTGTGGTAAAGAGAGCAACTTACCATCTCAGGGTGCTGTTCGAGATAACAGGTGGGATCTTCAAGCCTACGGTGCGCCAAATCCAACCCCATCTCCGAGAACTCCTTGGCTAAACTGTAGAACCGGTCGCTGTGAATAGAGGAAGACTCGCTCATAGCGGTGGCGATCCGTTCAGTTACACCGTTCCATGTTTCTTGAAAAGATGAAATTAGAAAACACAGTTACTTTCATACTAGTTGATAACTGTTATAAGCGTGTGGAGTTCACCCCCTGTAACAACACAAGCTCTACGGAACGACTTTTGTTTTTGTGCTCGCACGTGTTCAGACCCAGCGTGCTTGAGCCGTCTCCGGATCAGCACCTTGGACAGACACAAACATCCAGTTAATTTCCACCGACGTATGTGTGCAAACGAATATTCAGTCTCGCGTTATAATAACACGTAAACGCAATGTATAAGTCTAAATAAAAATAAAATCTACAAACAGCAAACCTCACTATTTTGGTAGAGTTGGCTTAGATTTTCCTCGAAGGAGCGTCAAACGCCCATAAATAGCCAATGGTCGGTTTTCCATTTATAGACTCAAACCATAGGCGACACAATGCATCTGCAGTTTTACCCTGAAGTAGCCCATGTTTCCTTAGCAACTATCACAGCGTGTGTGAGCTATAAAAAAATGTATTATAGTCGTCTCGTTCCGTTGCTGTATCAGTATGCAAAGGAAGCCGAAGTTTACAACCCATGATTGGTCTTTATTTCTTCATACTGCGATACAATGAGATAAGCAAGGCGAAGTATGTGTCAGCAACAGGTGCACAAGTCGAAGAATGCAGGTAAACCATCTCTACGCATGGTGATGTGAAATCTACGCTAACTATATCCTGTTATGCAGCAGCCTAGGCTACCATGTGGGACTGGGGCCCACAATATAACAGTAACCTACAGGTATAGCCATACGCTCTAGCCCGATGAAATGTCACTCATCACTTACCCGCACAGGAAGTCGAAATATCCTCAGCCATGTCGACGTTAATGGAGGAAGGAAAGGGTTGTTATGAGACACGGCGGGACAGCAGGGCTTTAAAATCCGCTCCTGGCTCTGCGCGGGCTTAATTTGCGGACGGCCGTGGCTGTTAAGTCCATGAGTGCTATTCAGAGGGCTTAGGGTAAAGCCAAACTTTGCCTTATTACCTCGACCTGCTGTCTTGGATGCCACGGTACCTCACTAGAGAGCGGCACATCTCATCCCCAATCACCGCTGTCCGTGCATCCTAGTATGTTCCATCCAGGACCAGGGCACATTTTCAGAAGAGGCCTATGCATTTTAAATCACGTAGGCAATAGCCTACTCAAGATTAGTTTGACTTTTGTCCTGAACCGAGTTTTGGAGGGCCTGTGGACCATTGTTGACACAAGCCTTTGTTTAAAACGGCCACAACAAATAGAAAAGCTGAGTTAGGCGAAAGTTGACGATGATGAAAGCGCTGGTATGCGTGGAGTCAAGTTACATGGCAGACCTTTCAGTTAGAGTATCCAGTGTGACCATGACCCTTGAACTACAGTGAACCACGAACACACTTTCTCACACCCCGTCCGGCTGTATCGCCCGAAAGTATATCCAATTACCCCGCAATTGAGTGCCAGTAGTATACCCCATCTGTGTTGTTAAAAATGGATGAACGTTGCACAAAGCACTGTTTCCGAGAAAATCATGAGCTGTTCCAGGAGAAGGAACAATTAAGTAACACAATCATTCATTAAACCTCAATAAATGCAAAGACTACTCGCATTATTTGCACTTCATTTCGTTCATTAGAGAACTAGAGGCTCCGCTGGTTACACTACGTAGTGTCACCACCGAGTTGGCACACATACGGGGAAGTAAAAAATAGCAAAAGGCGCACAGCCTAAATAGCCGTAAAGAGCTCACCCACACAGCTTTGCAGCTGTTCCCGATTTGGTTCATTTCCCCCTGGAAACGAGGATGCAAAATATGCCCTTTTCCGGATTTGGCCCGTTAAATCGCACTTGATCAGGCAATTCATTTTCCTGTAACGATCCATTGCCAATGTAGCGCTTTGCGCCCGCAGGTATAGGCTATATGGAGATGTTTTTTATGTACTGTAATTAACTGTGGGATTGTTAAATAAAGCATATGTAAATTAAAAACAGCTCACGAATGAGAGCCTAAACACAACAGGAAAACAGCTTAGACCTACTACAAATCATTGTCTACCTGTCATCACCAGTGGCCCTACTGTAGCCTAATTGGAGCTGATGGTGATGATGAAGAAGATGATAGTGATGATACATTGATAAGTAAAGTAGGCTGTATAAAGAGTTTTCAAAGATTACTTAGTATTTCACTCTATGCCTCAACTTAACTGGAAGTAGGGTAGACATAATACCATTTTGGATATACAAAAAGTCTCATGATTATAGAAATAAGAGGCTCTTAGAACAGGTGCATTACTGTCAGTGGCTAATAGGATTATACCGCATATGGCTGCTTGCACTTACGTCTTGTGGACCGCTGATTAGATTCAACTTCATTGTCATTGTGCAGAGTAGACCTACAAGTACAGAGACAACGAAATGCAGTTTGTATCTAACCAGAAGTGCAAAAAAGCAGAAAAGTGCAATGTCTTCAAATCTTCAACTCAACACTTCAAAGACCAAGGAGATGGTGGTGGATTTCCGCAAGGTCTAAGCCCACTCTGCTACCAGTCCCCATTGATGGAGTCAATGTGGAGGTGGTAAGCACCTAAGTATCTGGGTCTCCACTTGGACAATAAACTGGACTGGTCAGCCAACACTGATGCACTCTACAAGAAAGGGCAGAGCAGGCTGTACTTCCTGAGGAGGCTGCACTCCTTCAATGTGTGCAGCAAGCTCCTCAGGATGTTCTACCAGTCTGTTATTGCCAGCGTCCTCTTCTATGCAATGGTATGCTGGGGAGGAAGCACAAAGAAGAAGGATGCGGGGCGAATTGACAGGCTGGTAAGGAAAGCTGGCCCTGTAGTGGGAGCTGAACTGGAGTGCATCACTTCAATATCTGACAAAAGGACCCTGAACAAACTGATCAACATCTTGGACAATGAGTGTCGCCCACTCCACAGCACTATTGTTAAGCAGAAGAGCCTGATCAGCTGGAGACTTCGCTCACTGCCTTGCACAACAGACAGACTGCACACTGTAAAAAAATATTATGAGGTGTTGTAAATGTGATGTAGTTGTATGTGTATATTATACACAGGGTGCGATTTGTAGGGGGGGATGGGTGGGATTTCCCCCCCTCTGGTCTTGATATCCTCCCCTCTGCTTAATTATTTTCATCTGCCGGGGCAACATTTATCCCCCTCTGCCCCTCATATTGATTAATGCTACTTCATATAAGTAAAGCGCTGCAACGTGAGAACAGTCTAGTAGGCTAGCCTACATAATAATGATCTGACATCAGAAACGCACCGTCACCGCCAGCACTCATGCTGCTGACACAGTGGCTGCGTGATAACTTAATTTGGCCTTGATCGTGCAGGACATTTCAGAATGTCGACTGTGTAATCCATCATAAATGGCTAGTTTCAATGGAAAAGTTAGCTGGACAAATGGAAGAAAACGAGAAGGATTCAGTGAAGCATATCGTCATATTTTAGAACCTTCAAAATTAGAAAACTGATGCAACTGAGATGGAGGACAACTCCACGTATAGAACGTAGGCCTATTGTCCGAAGGAACTTACATTAAATGAGGAGATATTAGCTGAATGTCACAAAAAAAGTGTTACAGAAATTGCTTGGCATAAACTTATTCAATGGCTCTCTACCCGAAACACCTGTAGTTTATGGAGGACGAACGAGAAAGCACTCCTTTGATTAATCAGCCAGTAGGCTAGGCCTTGTAGACAAATAACTTTCAGAAATAATCTGTACTGCAAAAACGAATGTTGGTGGGTATTTAAACTATCTAGCAGGTGTTTTAACAACTGCAAGAAATAGAAGCTTCATGGTCTTTATGTTCTGGTTCGTAAATTATTTTCATAAAACTTCAAGTTGCCCTATAACTTTACTCTCCAAACTTCACTGCACTGTAGCCAATTAACTGACAGTATAGTAGGCTTATTTTCTGCAGGCTACAATAACCACTTTTATTTTTTCAACTTTTGCAATATTACGCACTTGTCTACTGAACGCAAATCAGCAGGAGAGAGAATGCACGTAGCCTACAGTACTTGAAGCAGTGGAAGTAATGGTTCTGGTGCTACAGAGGTTGATAGTTTAATATAGTACAATCCACAAAATCTCAACCATTGACTGTATAAAAAGTAATCAACACCTCAGTGACACACAAATGATGACCATAACGCTAACTTACTGCTCTGCAATTAAGTTGGACAAACACATTGGAGCTTCATGAGTAGGAGATTAATGTGCAATACCGCGTTGAAGTTTAACTTGTTTAGAAAGTTTATTTCAGCTCAGTTTTATGCAAGATACAAACATGAAAAATAGAATAGGCCTACCATTTGCCATATGACCAAAAATAAAAGAAAACTGTGACAAGGTATCCTTGGTCTGTTGAGGTAACATGATTTAACCATGCCTGCGCTTGAAATGTATCGACACATTAGGTCCTTGAATTTCAGAATATTGGGTCTGGAAAGTCCTTGAAAGGTCCTTGAATTTGATCTTAACCAAGGTGTGGGAACCCTGATGACATCATAGAAGAGCTTTATTTCATTACTTCCACTGCTTCAGGCCCAGTTATTAAAGAGATTTTACTAACCAATTTGCAAAAGCATGGATGCACTATTGATGATTCTGTGGTTTCAGAACTGGTGACAAATATTTGCCAGCAAAACCCTGTGAGTTCAGCTTTGGCCGCAGAGGGGCCATTAAGCACATCCTACAAAAGAAGCATCTTCTTGAAGGAACACTTTTCTATCACAGAACCTGTTGAATACATTCTTGATGATCAGGAGCACAAAACCTTTCAGTATGTGCCAGTTTTGCCTGTGCTTTCTCTACTTTTGGACAAAAAAGACATCCAAGATAAGCTCAGTTACTCAGTTATCTTGCCATATGTAAGTTGTTCAGTTATCTTAAGGTTTGGCACTAAACTTACTTGGACTTGGAATACCCATTGTTGTGCCATGGATAGTGGAGTATTTCCTTTGTTAATGTAATGTTGTTGTGTTGTGTTTTGCTTTAATTAAGGAGAATGACCGAAGCAGCCAATCTCAAACCATGAAGGTCCTTCTGGTCTACTCTCAAGATGATCCAGTGGATCCAGTGGATGTGGCACTTGTAATCGATGGCACTGAAGTGCTCACTAAACTTGAAAACAAAACAAAGTCATGTATACTGCTGATGGGAGTGATATATGCTTTGAATCTTGAGTACCCAAACTGAAGAATACCTTCGATGCTTTTCAGAAGATATTCCTTGAGCTTGAGCCAAAAAGGCTTCTAAATAAGGTGCAAACACTTAGAAACAAATTGCTGACTTAGGATAATGGATTCGGATACTTCTTTCAGTTCATGGTGTTGCAATAAATAATAAAACCAGTTGTTATGTAAATTGTGTGGTGTCATTGAAATGTGTTGTATGAATTAACGTTGAAAAAATTCAAAGCATGTTAGGTTTGAGAACAGGAAAAGATGAGTAGATAAGACATAATTTTTAAGGGATTCATTTACATTCAGAAGGCTAGAAAAATATATGTAAAAAATCCTAGTAAGATTTACGTAATATATTATAGTAAAAGATACTTGGACAATCTGTGTAATCAAAGGTAAACATTTACCTAAAAAAAGTAAGTGGAAATTGCTGCCACAATTTTTTTGCGTAAATAGGGTCAGTTATTTTTTACAGAGGAAGTCATTTGTCCCCAGGGCCATTGAACTGGTCAATGCTTCTGGTCAATGAAGAGGAGAGATAGACTTCTCTGCATAGTCTGTCTGCCTCTTCACCCCCTCCATGTTTGGATGCTGTCTGTCCACTAGTCACTTTTTACCACTGTCTTTCTGCCTCACTGTTTGCGTGCTATATTAGCACACATGCATAACCCCTCCCTCCATGCCACACCGAACTGTGGCCACACTTATACCTTTTCTTAAAATAGTTATATATATAGATATATAGATATATAGACTTTATTCTTGCACTGTTGGACTCATTTGCACTATCACCATGACCACTATCACCATTGCACTATCACTGTGACACTTACTCACACAGAGCACCTTACCTTACCTTACTATGCACAGAGAATCACAGGCTCAGTCCCTGCCTCAGTCACTGCAAGCGCCTCTTGATTGATTAATCACCACTATGTGGATACTGTACTGAATTGATTTAGATTAAGTGTTAGTTAGTATAATTTGTATTTTAGTATATTTAGTATATTCTTTATCTTCTACTGTCCTTATTGCTTAGTTGTGTTTTTATATTTACTATATATATATATATATATATATATATATATATATATATATGAAGAGTTCAGATGTAAAACCCTCTAAATCCGTCTGACCACATTTCTTTTAAATGAGCATTTAAAATCCGGTTCCTATAGGTTTTTGCATAGAAATTGATATTTCAGACCAGGAGGAGAGTGTTATTTAGTGGGTTTGGAAGTTAAATTATTTGATTAATGTATACTATGTGAGGAGAGCATTCACTCACCATCTTTATCTCATTTTTGACGTAGGTGGCATTTAGAGGCTTTTGCATCTGAACCCTTCATATATATATATACTATATATATATTTCTATATACTTTTAATTACTTTTTCTGCTGTTAGTGAATGTGTGTGTGTTGTCTGTATGCTACTGAGACCTTGAATTTCCCCTGGGGATCAATAAAGTATCTATCTATCTATCTATCTATCTATCTATCTATCTATCTGAACAGTATAAATTGCAGTACAATATGGCTATGTATAACAGTGTGTACATTTTATAAATATAAATAGAATACTGTGGATTGAATGGAATAGTGCAATTATCTGGGGGGAGGTGGCTGTTGAGGGGCAACATTTTTTTATTTTGAAGATGTAGACTTTTCCACTTATTGGCTTAATTTCTCTCAGCTGCTTATATTCAGGAACCGAGTAGGGCTATTCCATATCTTCGGAATAAATGAAACATCTGATACATTGCGCCCTCGGGTGGTAACTCAACCACAAACCACGGTCTAACTAACAGATGCCTCACATGACCAAGTACAGTAAATGACTGCTCTGCGCCCTCCTATGGCTCGGTAGCGCAATTATATTGGTGAGTGCAGTGCAATGTTCAACCACTAGAGGGCATAGCAAGATCATACATACGGCTCTGATACAGGGCTGATAAGTCCACAGCAAAACCAGGCCAAGGTAGTCAAGAGCCATGACTGTCCGGACCATTTGAAATGCAATGATTAAACATTACTATCTGATTGGTGTTTTTTCCCTGGTTGGCTAGTATAGTATAGTATAGTATAGTGTAGTTGGCTATAGGCTCATAGCCTATAATAGTAAGGCAGGTCATTGTTCAACGTAAAAAGTTGAATTAAAAAGCATATCAGCAGTTTCAAAGAGCTTTACAGACCATTTGTAATATACTCATAATCCATGTTTATAAATGCAGTATTTTTGCTGTCATGCTCTCTCACTACAAGTCATCGGAAAAATATTGAACCATGCTTTCAAATACTCAAAGCAAATACATCAAACATTTGCCAATTTCTCAATGACATTTGTCAGACAGACAGTAGTATCCTCCCCTACTTCAAACACTTCCTTATCCCCTATGGCGTTCCTTTCTGATGATGCAACACCAAAACAGACCCCCGCCCCCATCCATGAATGTTTGCATCACATAGATCTGAGTGGCTCCACTGAAGGCGGGCTTTGTGTAGTTCACTTCGGGACGTTCGCCAGAGTGAAGTCAAGCTGTGTTGTTTTGGAACGGGAAACACACATACACTCTTTCATACAGAGTTTTTTTTTTCAGGTCTTCATGGTCAGCTGTTTTCCTTTACCAACACACTTCCCGCAATTCATCCAGGTAATAAAAACAGTAAATGTAGAAGCAAGGAAGCAGCTAGACATAGGAGCTCCTGATAACCCCCCACCTCAGTCTAAATCCTAAAAACTTTTACTTCCTGTTGGGCCTGTGGGGCCTCATGGCCCTTTGAATTCACTCTCTTCCCTCCTTTGCTTCTTTCTTCCTCTACCATAGTATTGACTGATTCAGTAGTAATTCCTAGCTGAGGTCCTTATTCTGTAAGTCACTTTGGATAAAAGCTAGATACACCCATGAAATCCTCCATGATGTCCATTTTTGTCCCTGAGTTAAAGCCTTACTTTTGCTTCAGCGGAAGGGGTGTAAATGCATTTGTCTGTCTCTGTAAAGGTTCACAATCGTTTTCAGCTGTTCTGTACAGGACATGTAAATTAATGTTGATGTTTGCCTGAAAATGTAGGCCTGCAGCCAGAGGTGGGCGAAGTACACAATTCCTTAACTTAAGTGAAAGTATAGCTACAACTTGTCAAATATTTCAATACAATACAAGTTGAAGTTGTTAAGTCAGATTTTTATTTAAGTTGAGATACAGAAGTACTTGCTTTTAAAAATACTTAAGTATTCAAAAGTACAAGTATTTTTCCTATTTAATGTATTGCAATGTTATGTTTATTTGGTCAGTAATAGGGTATACATCCTTTGGTCGGTCAAAGGAAAACATTTTTATCTATTTTCTTAACTTTGCAACTGTTCAAATAGATGCAATAATACACTTTAAATCATTATTCATTCTCTGTTCACAAATCTAAAACATTTTCACAGCCAGATACAAAACCAGATAACTTTATGAGTAGCTTATTTATCGTTTAGTGATGTAGGCTAAAGAGCTATATGGTGATTGTCTAATTTCATTTGAACTTCACAATGGCCATGGAGGATAGTATCACCAGACCAGTTTTCAAATCTCAAATCTGTTGCTAACAGGTTGGTCTGGGTTCTCCCAGGCTACATGGAGGATGTTCTAATGAAGAATCTGCTGTCGGCATCATTAATACAGCCAAGTTGAAATTGAACTATTGAAAAAATGAACTTCTAGATGGATTATCGCATTATTGCATTTAAAGAATCACTTCAAATGTGCTTAAAAGTAACAAGTACTTAATGCTCATATTTCAAATGGAGTCAAAAGTACAGTATTTGTCTTTTCAAATGTAGTAGAGTAAAAGTCACAAGTTTCCAAAAATATTGATACTCAAGTAAAGTACAGATACTCAAAAATCACACTTAAAGGGACACCAGGCAACGTTTTCGTGTTAATTAATCATCTTCGTAAGTCGGTATATGGTTAAATGACTCATTATGGGGCGAATGAAGGCTCTCTCACCCGCCCCTACTGCTTGTAAGAAGAATATCCCATTTGCAAGTTCGGTGTATCCTACCTGACCGAAGCAGGATCAGTTTACAGCACAGAGGCAGGCTAAAGAAACGCTAGAGATTGTTGCAAACGTGTGTATAATGGCAGAGCCGGCGAAGAAGCAGCGAAAACCCTTGACGGAAGACACAAAGAAAAGGAAAAGAGCTTCAGACCGAGCGAGGGGGAGTTTCGTACAGAAAAAGCATCAGGCTTGCCTGGTGTTCCTTTAAGTAGCAATCAAGTAAATGTACTTAGTTACTGCCCACCCCTGCCTACAACTGACCAATAACATCCTTTTCCAGAACAAAGTCAAGCATAAGTAATAGTTTATTTGAAACTATTATTTTTAGCCAATGTAGTGTTTATACAGAGTAAATCACTTTGGACAAAAGTGTCTGCCAAATACCACAACCATAACCTTTAACAGTGCTTATAATAGTATTGAACAGAGAGTGGGCCCGAGTTCGGCGGTGATATAGGTAGCGGGAAGCTATATCAAGGCAGGGAATCTGAAATGGATAAGACCTCTCTGGTGAAGTGAAACTGAATACACCAATCACATAGCCTGGAAAGTCCAGACCCTGGTAATCTAGAAAGATTAAGGGTCTGGCCACGAACAATGTAATGGCCCAACTCGAGGGGCGGCAACAAGCATGCATTTGAAAATCTCACTGCACGCACTAGACCAATTTACTCTGAAGGATTCCGGACTTCGACGCAATCGGATAACACTATTACCAATAATTACAGTCCTCCAACGTTGCAGCGCTGTCTTCATCAGTATAGCTGGTTCCCCGGGATGCAAGGGGTAAAAGTAACGTGCATCATTGCTCATTGCCAGAGTGTCTCGCAGAGAGAATTCCATTGTGCTCTTGCGAGAACTCTGGATTTCCAGGGTACCAATCACATGCAACCAGTGTTAAATTCTGATATATCTGCCATTCAAAAGTTTGGGGTCACTTAGAAATGTCCATTCCACTCTATTATACCACACAGTAAATCGGCCAGTGTTCATTTTACTCTACGGGTGTTAATTTTAACACTATTCCAGAGTTTATATAATCCTCACTCATCAGTGTTAAAATAACACTTGCCATAGTGTTGCCGTATTAACACTAGCCTAGTGTTTCATAATTAACTCCATCAGAGTTAAAATTAACTCTATTGGAGTTTATCATTAACTCCCATCAGTGATTCATAATTAACTCTTATCAGAGTTTCAAAATTAACTCTATTGGAGTAATTAATTAATTAGTTTCTACAGCCATATGCTTATCAAAATAAACATATTAAACAAACCACAACAAATTAATTACTTTTCTTTTTTATTAACATTTGCCATGATATGGCTCAAATAAATGTGCAGAGGTACAATATATATGTCAAAGTTTGGTCCATAAGCATTTTGTTGAGCAGAGGCCTTATACTCATACAAATCATTGACTGTAACAATAAAACAATGTTCCTCACAATCCATTACCACATATGCATGAAAATGCTCTGCAACACTGAGTAAACATTTAATAAACAAGAAATAAAACAATATAATCAAGAGATGTTTTACAATTTCACAAACTTGTGTTTTGCTTCAAACCTATTACTATACATGTGCAATACTGGGCCAATTTTCCATAAGCAAGACAGATAATGCACCATGAAGTGATGTTACATGTGGGTATACCCAGGCAAGTCCCTCCACTCAGCAGCCATATTGCAACGCTTTTTGGGCACTTATCGGGCATCTATTTTGGCAGGCTTCACAACACCAATCTTGCTCCAGTGGCAAGATCACAACACATGATTGGCACAATGTCTTCACAACACACCACATGATTGGCTCAATGTATTCACATGTCCACGTTTTCCACGGAGGGGGTGTGATATATGTAGACAACACCATACGTTACAAACTAACCCCATGCATTTCTATGGAGGATTTTTTGAGTGCTGTGTCTCATTAGAAAGTCTACCTCCTTAAAAAGCTCATGGTGTTCATGTATTTCAAGGCTCCCGAGCTGTTCTTGACCAAACGCTGCGACACTCGTTGCTTTAGGCGCCATGCCAGATAGCCCGTCCCTCTTGCAGCATGTGTTCCTGCAAAATAATGTGGGCAAGAACTATGATTATCCAGATCAATAGTTGACCATTATTATTCTGTATTACTTTAAATGGAAATGAGATTAAGAAACAGTCACAATGCTGAGTGTATGTCTTTCTCTGACTACGTACTGGTATCCTTCTAAAAACAATAGGAAAATGTTATTGGATATATTCAGACAACATTACAAGCTATAAAATGGAAGAGTGATTAAACATGGATTATGGATACAATATAGACTTAATGCTTCTTGCCACTAAAATATGCTTAAGTAATATTACATTACATTACATTTGGCTAACACATTTTTAACCAAAGCGACTAACATGGTAGCAGTTTAAGTTTTAAAGCAATTCTCTCTACAATTTTAGGACAATTTAAAAACAGTAGAGTACAGTAAGAATAAGTGCATCAGTGAGTGCTGTTTTTAAACAGTTGAGTGTCAGTTCAAGACAGGTGGTAAGTACTAGGATCAGCAAGACTTGTTGTAAGTAGTGCTATGAGAGGAGATGTTCTTTAAAGAGCTGGGTCTTTAGGAGTTTTTTGATGCACCCTCTAAAAAGTGTAACTCCAGAGTACAAACAAGAAAGCTAAGGGGGCAGCTAGAACGTCAAAAAACAAACGCTATTTAATACCACTGATAGTGCTCAAAATATAATTACACTTCTGTGGTTGTGTGGTGAGGGTCTCTACAGACAAACAGTATTGTAAACTTGGAAAGTGTACAGAGAGGTTATACAGTAAGACCTGTATCTGAAGGAAGCAAATTGCTTGGCTTCGTGTTCCAGTAGCATGAAATCAGTGGGATTTCGATCTTGCAGCACTGGATCTGCAAGCAGATCTGACTGAATCTAATAAACATACTTTACGTTCAGCCAGATCTGTGCAGAGCTGCAAGATTGAATGTGCCCACTGATTTGACACTACCGGAAAACGAAGCCAGGCTTCTGCATTTTGGAGACTAGACAGACAAGGATTTCTCCTAGTGATATTTTAATTTTAAATGCTCACCTGTTTGGCCTTTTTCTGCTGAATCTCCTATGGCAGAGGTGTTATCTTCTTTTGCACCAGTGGATTGATGTGCCTTGTTTGAAGAACAAGAAAAAATTCTCGGTCTCTGATTTTATTTCACTTAATTCAACTAAAGGGTGACAAAATCTTTTTTTTTTTAACCTTACCCACTTTATTTGGCGTCAACAACGCGTTTCGCAATTTACTTCATCAGGTTTGAACATGAACCTGATGAAGCAAATTGCGAAACTCATTGTTCACACCAAATATAGTCAACAAAATATACCCTCCTGTGTGCGATTTATACTAGTTTTTGACTTTTTAACAGTTATACTGCACACCATCAGCACCTGCAGAAGGGCTGTGCACAGGGATTTTAAACCTTGATTGATTTCAAATGTTATTTCTTAAGAAGGATCATAAGGATCTGCATTAACTCCAGCTAGGATACAAAGTGTGTGTGTAAAATCATTAAGAAACATGCCTACGGTCAGACTGATTCATAGTCTAACCAAGCGTTGCAATATGGCCGGCGAGTGGATGGACTTGCCTAAAAGGACTTTGGCTAAACTCACATAAAACCTCACCTTCTCGAATGAAACTTTCAACAGAAAAACCAGGCTGCAGTTTGAGGTACTTTTTTCTCCATGGTACTGGCCATTGATGAGCATTTTGCTGACCCTGTTAAAACAAAGAAAATGACTACATCAATACAAGAACTACAATAATTTGTCTATCAGTAGTATATCAACTAACCAGCAAAGGACTTCTAAACTTAATTCTGACATTATTTATCACAGGCTACCAAATGTTTCAACCGCAAGTGTTTTTGTCTTAAAATATGTTCATATAATCCCTACTTTTTAAGCAACATGACTGGTAATAACTTAAATCATTTCATTAGGCAGTAAACTCGTCTACATATTACCATATCCATAAAAAAAATGCTCATAATTTCAGAGAATTAACATTTCTTACTCTGCTCAGCTGTAACGTTAGCTGCTATGCCTGATGGACTGAATATCCTTATGCACGTGCTTGCAAGCTAGTATTGAACCACAATTTCTACAAATATCTAAAATTAGTATCAGCTAGCTAACTTCTATACTCTTTGGCTTACCTGCACCCTTAAGTTAGGAAACAAATAAATTGATCTAACCCAAATAAAGCCAACAGACTCTTAATTAATATCAGTGCCATACAGAGAATGGAGACTGCACCGAACCAACAAGGCTAACGGTTACCTTAAGTTACACCTCTGTTTGCTACAAATGCCTAACAGTTAAAACGAATGCCAGCTAATGTTAGCTAGCAGCAATTTTTTTTATAACCAACCAAATAGTGTTCGGTTCAACCAAACGTCAATGAGTCGACAGTAGGGTTGCCACCTGTGTCTGACAAAAATCCTGGACATTTTGACCATCCAATCGACCTTTTTGTTTGTAAGCAACGGTGCCTTTCGCACATCTAACCCAAGATAAAAACCGTCATTCTAAGCGACAATTGTATAGCTAAAATTAGTAAGAATGACAATTTCTAGTTATTTGTTTAGTTAATTGCTTAATTTAATAGCAGACCTTTATTATTTTGTTATATTTTCAACAGTTTTTAGTTGTGGACACCTGGGGGCAGTATTGAGAAAAAAGGGGGAATACATAATTAGGTTCTGCTTTTTTGCTTATGTGGAATAAACTTTCCTTTCTCTGTCTCTCCTTGTCCCACACACTCTCCGTCTCCACCTTACCATTTCTAATGAACCTCCACGGTGTGTGCCCCCACCACCACCACCCTTATGCTACGTCATTTTTGTAGAGCCATGTTATGCTACGTCATTTTTGTAGAGCCAATAAGGCTGTGCATACGTTTATGGACGTAGGCACGCTTCAATTAAACTGAAATACACATTTTGCGCATCATGTACAAAAATCCGGGACATTCAGTGTCCAGGATTTTTATTTTTATTTTCCTGGACAGACCATGAAAATCCTGGACAATCAGGAAAATCCTGGACAGGTGGCAACCCTAGTCGACAAACTGTTATAATTAGTCAGTCAACAGATTAATTTGTGCCAGGTGAGCATTTGGCAGCGCACTAACGTTAGATCAAAAAACAAAGACATTTCTAAGTGACTGGAAACTTTTGAACGGTACACTATTAAAACGAATGTGTTGTCCCTATCTGGACACAGAGATGTGTTAAAAAAACAATGCAAGTTGGTTGTTTTCAACACAAGTTGTGTTGTTTTCAACACATTCATTTTAAAAGTGTAGTGTATCTATCTTTTATTAATTAATTTCAGCCTGCGTTTGACTTCGCTGTTTCCACAGTATGGCAATACGCTGTAAAACTTGCACCCGTAGGCTAGTGTTAGCCAGAGGGAATCTGCAGCTTGTTCAATTCCTAGCCAACTGCACGATGATGGGGTGACAGAGGAGCTGTATCAAGGCCAAAGTTGACACCCAATCACCATGACAATGTAGCTTCTGTTCCATCTCGAGGGAACAGACGAAAGTAGCCACGGGGTTAAGAATCATAATCACGATAGACCACTATTTCATAATAGATCAAATTAAAATTAGATGCGACATGTGCCAAAATAAAAAAGGAAAGGAACAGATGTACTTGAGCATGGAGGGTGATTCAACGTGCTCAAACTCTGATGTGCTTCCCCGCGCCTCTCCTCTCACTGTTACAACACCAGCGGTTGCCACAGCAACACTGTAACACGTTAGTGTGTGACTGTCCTGACCGTTGTCTGGGTCACATGCTGAATTTCATTATCAGGTTATGATGTGTGTCTTTCTGCATGAATTAACCAGATGCCAGTAGACTACGGCAAGAGGACAGAGACATTTATCATGGTGAAGAATCTACACAAGGGTCAGCTCTTTGCTGTGCCTTACTAAATAATTAAAAAATGAAATGATAAAGTAACAATTCCACAGTAGGCCTATCAGCATTATCATATACCAGCTTTACCCAGCAGGCCTCAGGAGGAGCACCTCACACTCTTACAAACTAATGTGTTGTCCCTATCTGGACACAGAGATGTGTTAAACAAGTTGTGGGGTTTTCAATACATTTTGTGTAACAAATAAAAATAGGAAACAACACTTGTGCTGTCCCTATCTGGACACAGAGATGTGTTAAAACAATACAAGTGCACCACCACCACCACCACAGACATACACACACACACACACACACACACACACACACACACACCACCCACACCCACACAGCATTGCTCTAGGTTTGGCAACCCTGGGTCATGAACCCTACTTCCACATATCCTGTCAGTGATATCATTCGGCTCTACAAGATCGCAAGAACAAACTTCTCGTTCCTCATTTCCGAGTGCTAGTGGGACTGGCATGATAAGCGCAACATAGCTCATGGAGGAAGTTTGTATTTTTAAATTCATTTACATTTACATTTAGAGAGTTTCTTCTGCACACCAGAAACTCGAAGCCCTTACAAGGACATGGGCACAAAAAACAAAACAAAAAATGCTACATATATCTGGTGTGCACAAGAAACGTTTTCATGTGCACCAGAAAGATGTTACCCATGTAACAAAATGTTACCCATGTCCCCTTTGGGTGCACAGCACAAAGGAGAGTAGAGTTTTCTTCATGTCATCTGCTATGTTTAATACACACAGAGGCAAACAGACATAGACACACACAGACAGACAGAGAGAGAGAGAGAGAGAGAGAGAGAGAAAAAAAAAATATTGTGTGCATATAGTGATTATTATCTTGCCTCCACATACAACAGTTGTGGTCAACTGTATCTGTGTCAACTGCATGTATGTAGTCAACTGAAAACATCCATTTTATGTCTATACACAGCTGTGGATTCTGTAGTGAGGATTGTGACACCTTGTTATTGTTATCCAATGTGGTTGACCCTGGCTTTACACCCTAATACACAGACTGAGCCAAAGACAGCATGGCACATGCTTGGGCCTCTCTTTTGAAATCGACCTCTTGTATTGTAAAAGAGAAGGGTACCATAGGTGACCGCTGTGTCCACTCGGCTGTGTCCACTCACTCACACAGGCACGTCCACTGCAGCAACAGGCCACATAGGGGAGCCTATCTGAAGCGGTCAACCTCCACAAAACACTGGAGAAAGGCATGCAAACAATGGGATATGAGGGAGGGGAGGGCGCCTGAGGGAAAACATTTGTGTGTGTGTGTGTGTATGTGTGTGTGTGTGTGTGTGTGTCTGTGTGTGTGTGTGTGTGTGTGTGTGTATGTGTGTGCGTGTGTGTGTGTGTGTGTGTGCGTCTGTGTATGTGTGTGTGTGTGTGTTTGTGTGCATGTGTCTGTGTGTGTGTGTGTGTGTGTGTGTCGGGGAAGAAATCCAGAGTTCCGCTCCTCCCCAAACAACACGGCTGCTGGCAATCTGCATGATAGACAGGCCTGCAGGATGGCCTTTGTGCTTTACTTTACTTTCTCTCTTTCTCTCTATCTGTCTCTCTTTCTTTTCATTTGTTTCGTTGTTTGCGATGTGGGTTTGTGATGTGCTGGCGAATTGAGATGGATGGCTGTCACAACAGAGGTGGGTGGGTGCACGCGGCTGACTCGGGCCGTCAATAGGTTCCTTTATCTCTCCAGAAAACAGGCGCATCATTTCATCACCATTGTCTCTCTCCCTCTCTCTCTCCTTCTCCCTCTCTCCTTCTCCATTTCTCTCTCTCCCTCTCCTTCTCCTCTTCTCTCTCCCTCTTCTTCTACCCCCCTCTCTCTCTCCTGCTCTCTCCCCTCCCTTCCCCCCTCTCTCTCTCTCTCTGTCAGTCGTTACACCGTGTCTGTCTCTGTGTCTGCATCTGCAATACACTGCTCTGACACCATTTAGCTCCAGGAGACGACACACACAGATAACAGGCTTTCAGTCCCAAGCTGCGCTGGACAACTCGGGAGGGAGGGGCAGTTTGTTTTTGTCAGGCCGAGACCAGCCGAGTGTGACTGACGGAGAACCACGACTGCTTACAGTAAGAGAACAGTGATTCATGTGGTGGTGATTCATGTTTGATTTTTGGGCAAACTGAATATCAGTCAACCAACCGTAACCATTACGGTTTCCCCATATACCACTTTGCCAAATAAAATATGTCACTGGGATAACACACTTTCACTTTTATCTCTGCTTTACCTATTTAGAAACAGACGCAATCTTTTTCATAGGTTCACATGCATTTCACACAACATCCATACACTCAAGGCAATAGCACAGTAGAGTACTAAAATGTAGTATAGCATAGTATAGTATAGTGTAGTGTAGTGTAGTGTAGTGTAGTATAGTATAGTGTAGTGTAGTGTAGTGTAGTATAGTATAGTATAGTATAGTGTAGTGTAGTGTAGTCAGTGTTTCAGGGTCAGATTACTTTGAAATGTAATCCATTACTGAGTACAGACTACACACCATTTTTTGTAATCAGTAACGTAATCCATTGGATTACAAAAATAATTTCATGTAATCTGAATACTTCTGGATAACTTTTGGATTACTTCAAAGTAAAAAAACGAAAAATTAAATACATTGAATAAAAAAGACACTCAATCAAGATCATTTTGATGCTACACTGATATTTACGGAGAATAACATGTCTGACATTGCCAATGCACACCCAGAATGCCTTCTATTGCATTATGTAGGCCTAATGTTATTCTCACGGGTAGGAGCATTAGGAATTTGTATCAGTGTTACGTACAGCAGTCTCTGAGCATTCTTTAATATTCACGTGATCAACACAGTTGCGTACAGCTCACCTTTTTCAGTGAATGCAATGAATATTTTCCGGGTCAATAATGAAACCCTGAGTTGTCCTCTTTCTGCTGCACTTCATTTGGAAGACTGTCGACGGAAAACGACTGCGCTAGAGAAGTAAGTATGGCGACATACCCTTTCTACATTGAACTTTGTAGAAAGGGTATGTCGCCAAACCCCGGGGGCGGGTTTGGCGTTTGTCCTCAAATAAAGTGGGGAAGAGTTTAAACAACTATAGCGACAATTTGTGGCAAAATGTGTTAGTGCAAACAGATGAAAAGTCAAGTAGACATGTTGAATTCACTTTTTCCTTTGTGTTTAGAATGTTAGCTTGAAAATTAAAGGACGTTTTTTTTACTTTTGTAACGGTGCAATAATGTCCTTCGGAATATGTCGCAAGAAGAAACGAGAGACTGAACTAGCGTAGTTTGATAGCCATATATTCAATACTTATTACACAGAAGTATATATTTTCAGTTTCTGTGTTTACGGTGTGAAATGTTTGTTTAAATTGTATTACAGCGGCGTTGTACGCAACTGTGAGGGTACTTCGCGAACGTCAAGCCGAAATCTCTCACTCTGTCAAAATGGCAGAAAAAGCTGGCACAAAGCTCAAATAATCGGTCGAAGGACTGGCCACAATGTTCAGAGGTATGCGAATTTGGGGTTTTTTTGGAAGAAAAGACTCTCCTCTTTTGAATGAGGTATACAGGAAGTGTATTGATTACCGTGTCACTCAATCGTCTTAAGAGAAGTGAAAAAGACTCCGCTCCACTAGGGGGCAGACTGTACGTAACACCGATACAAATTCCTACCCTTTTTGTCTTCAGAAGAAGTGATAGAGAAAAAAGTGTATTGAAAAGGCCCTTGACTCTATGTGTGTTTGCAAGTGTGTGTTGTGCCTAGGCCTAACCTGACTCTCGCCAGATGAATTTCGTTCCGCCTAGCTCCACTCACATCCATCTGGGATCGCTTCCGTTGAGAGTGATTTCGGCACCAGATTTTATGGTAGAACCCATCAGGACGCAGGGCGGGAGTTTCATAGATGTGACACGTCAATAGATGACGGACAAGTGGCTTATCCAATCATATGCAAGGATTTTTGATAAGGCCCAGCCTTCTGAAACACCACTCCAATGGATCAATCCCAGATGGATGAGTGGAGCTAGGCGGAACGAAATTCATCTGGCGAGAGTCAGGTTAGCCTAGGCCTACTTGATAGGTAAAATACTGACTATCACTATGTTTTCATGTAGCAAATAAACAGTTTCAAATCAGTGTATTTGGAATAAACTGAATATGCGTGTGTCTTATAAACACCTTATTCTGATTGAAATAAACCGAAAAAGGCCAACAAGTGTTTCAATCATCCCGACCAGGCTGTATTTTATTTATATTTGTATTTTATTACTCCATGTATTTTAAGTAAATGTACAAATATCTGTGTTTAAACAATAATTTATGTAGGTGAGACATGGAAAAACAGTTTTAGAAAGATGAAAATATATTTGGGCCCACCAGGTCCCAGAGTTAAATTAACATTGGGGTACCAACGAGATCTACTAAAAGAGGGGACTACTACAACAGAGGGGTCTGGTGGCCAAAGACCAAAGGGGTTTCCTCGGCTCTGATGTATCATCCTGGGGGAGCTCCCCCCGGAAGAAACCTTTATATATTCTAACATTTTTATGCATCAATCTGGTGCACTTTGAAAAGGTGATTATTTTTATCTATGGATGGAAATATTTGTGCTGTAGCCTAAACTATTTTGCACTTCAGAATTTTAACCATGCACACACAGGTGGAATAGTTATGATGATACTGCAATAAGTTTACAACCACAAAGCATATGTGCTGAGTTTCACATGCCACAAGCGGTCCGCTATCTGCCAATCTGATTTTGCTATCTGGATATAAGAACCATGATAGTGGGGTAGGCTACTCTGTGGCTAAGCAATTTACAAAAATGTATGTACTGACACAATTTCAAAACCGGATTACTCGGGAACCGCTTATTGTAGGCCTACAGAGGCATGCTTTCCTCGTATTCAGTAAGGTCTGCTGTTTATAGTGATATAGAGTTTGTGAAGAGTGTTTTAAGTGAAGAGTTTGTGAGATATTTCGCAGGGTGCGCAGAATGCAAATATGGTTAAATTTCATAACAACGTTAACCATTTATCACAGCAACCTGGCGCTAATATGATTTGAAAGCTTAGATTAGAAAGCTTAGAAAGTGTGATATCTATGTATTTGACCGACCGGGTTGACATTTCATGAAATCAGGGGTGTGTGGCATGAGAGAGTGTGACCCAGGGGCGTAGATTTGCGTGGGGACCGAAGGACGTGTCCACACCAATGTCAAATTACGACTGAAATGTCCCCACCAATATTCAGATTGAAATGGGGAAAAAAGCGCTCACATGCGCTACACAAAGAGTTAAATAGTTTCTCACTTCAGTGCTACAGATCATCTCGTACAGATCTTGTAATGTGCAGTAGCCTATAAGGGTAAATCGCGCTGATTTGAAGTTACCTATAATAACTACCAGTGAGCCGCAGTCTCCTGCGCAGCATGCAGCGCTTCAGCTTTACTTCACTAAGCATGAAGTGCGTCCAAATTCACCCATTCTTCTCTGTTAAACTCCTCGAGAAGTAGGCTACTCATCACACATGTGTCACATGAAAGAGATTTTTCTCAGCTTTTAAACGGTGCTAGCTAGCCACTGTTTGCTGTGATAAACAGTTCGCGAGAAAAATAGATTTCAAGAGATTTAATAATTATCCTCTGCTCTCCATATCCATTTGTCTCAGTGGAATATCGTAGGCCTACACACTCTTCACACAACACGTGACAAACCATATATCAGAATAAACAGCAGACCTTACCGAACACAAAGGTGTAATGCATTCCCGTGTATAGTTAGCTGTTCCAGAGTAATCCGGTTTTGAAATAAACTAAAGCAAAATTCAACATGGTCTTTCGGCTGCATTTCTTAAAACTAAGCTGTGCTTACATCGCCTAGATATCTGTAAATATTAGAATCAGAAAATATAGACAGCTCACGGTTAAGAGTTTGTCAATGTAGCCTTAATGATTTCTTTTCACAAAATGCTAAGCATGCATGTATTTAAGTTTCTTACAACTGAGCTGTGCTTAAATGGGCATGATTTCATAACAGACCAAATAGAAAATAAATGTTAAATATAGCCTACATATCTGTAGCCTACATATTAAAATCAGATTATGTAGGCTACACAGTGTAGTTAGATCAAGTTGGACAGTAGCACATTTTAATCATGGATAGTAGTTGTCCCACCAAAGCTCAGACCAAACCTACGCCCTTGGTGTGACCTGACCTGTGGTAAACATGTAGCACACAAATTGCATGTTTCTGTCTAAACCTCACTCCTGATCCGGGTCACGGCACCAATGCCTTGTGTTGATTTGCACGCTCAGCCATGCACTCACACAAACAGCAACACCTTGGATTCGGGAGTCGAGCGTGCTAACAATCGAGCTAAAAGCCCAGGCTGCTGCAACTAGCACATCTCTTAAGGCGTTGGGAAGGAAGCTAACATACACAACATAGGCTTACATGCACATA
The DNA here is from genome assembly GCF_017589495.1 of Alosa alosa. Lineage (NCBI taxonomy): Eukaryota > Metazoa > Chordata > Actinopteri > Clupeiformes > Clupeidae > Alosa > Alosa alosa. Next base: position 24,106,435 of record NC_063205.1, on the reverse strand, counting down.
TGTACCAGCTAGCTACAGTTACACAACTAATAAGCCTATAAGCAGACATTAGGGGGTGTCCTCATTTTGGCCAATTTGTCCTCACTTTACAGTATAGACAACTTGTCCTCCTTTTCAGAGTCTGGTTGGCGGTCACTAGTTCTGCTACAATATAGCACATGTAACTGTCTCAGACAGTGTGATCATATAAATATATAAATAGATAAATATACAGTATCTTGTTATCAATGTTTGAATTCATGTTTTATTTTTTGTTTAAAAATGTTTTAAGTTTTTGCTTTAAAAATGAGATGTCATGTGTCATGTAACATTTAAAAAATATTCCTTTTTTCTGTATTAAGAGTTTGTTTGTATACGGGGTCTTAACCAGGGAATTATGGGAAAAGCGCCAAGAGAGATGCAAACCAGTCACAGACGTTTCAATGAAAGATGGACTCTGCATTCGGTTTATGGCGCTAACGTTGTCACGGTGTTTTATGACTTAACGTTTACAGTTTATAAGAAACAGAGAAAATAAAGCTACAAAAAGGCATCAGTATGAAGCGTGGACGTTTATTAAACCAATGCAGCTACAGTGACAACGCACCGCCTATGTGGCTATGTAAGTAAAAAGCTAGCTGGTAGTCTGAAGCTAACAAGTGGGCCAGAATAACGGCGCGAGACGTTTTCAGAGACTGGTCTACTATCAGAGAACAACGTGAGCTTCAACGTAGCTAAACCTATTTACAACAACACAGCGGCTTCGAGTTGGTCTACAGCGACTTGCACCGTGTGGTTGCAAAATAGCCAGAGGCTTCAGGAATCAAATGGACAGCTGTCATCCACGTTAAGCAGTAGAAGACCAGCGCCAAAGACACAGGGATCTCCGCTGAGTCCACGGTCTCACGAATCGGCCGGCAGAGAACGACGCCGCGAAGTAGCACGACTGTCTCCATTCCACCTCTACACTACAGTAAGCTAAGCAGTCGCGTGGCTAGTCTCCAGGGCCTTCCGACTAATCTTCGGTACATTGACACTGGTATCAGGTTTGACCACGCTGCCCTGAAGTTTGAGATCATTTGAAACATATGGACATTTGTAAATGTGAGTGGACTTGATAAATATAAACCAGAGACATTTATAGCTTAATGGTTGTTCCTGCATTATTGTTGCAGTTTGATTTAATGTGTTTAAAGTGGTATTGCATTTTGATTTAATTAGCATTTATCTAGTACTTGCAAACTGCCTATATTAAGAGATTTTTGAGTGTATACGGTGACAAGTTTAATAGTGATATATTGAGTTACCAAATTTAAACATTTATTAGTGCTTGAGAGATTAAATTTCTGAGATGTCAGTTCATGGGGGAAAATCACAAGGCGATACATTTGAAAAACACACAGAGTCTGTACAACCTGAGGACACAGAAAATTTAGAATCCGGCATAGAAGAAGTTAACGCTAAAATATCTGAGTCTGAGCCGGTTTCGGCCACTTCAATAGCAGTAGAGCAAAGAAAATCTGATAGGGACAGAAAATTAACCCCCAAGATGCTAGAACTAAAGCAACAAGAAATCTATCAAAAGGAGAACAAATTCATCAAATTATATGAATGCTGGAAAAAGGAAGTTAAAACTACACGTGATAAACTTAAAAATGAGTGCACTGAAAACGAGTTAGCCGACATGATGGATGCTGTAGAGGGACTCGAGACGCAAGTTAAAGATCTGTATGAAGAGATACGATTGCAATATGCACCTCCCCCTCAGATTAGAAGAAAGATTGATTCTTGTACAGCAGTAACGGCAGATTTGATGGGTCTATTAAAGGTGCGTATGAGTGAAGTGGGTCAAGAGGAGTTTGATGATAAGGCAGAAAATGCTAGACTTCACATGGTGCTTGACAGAGAGTATGCACAGTCTATATTCGAGGCATCAGTGATCGACCATACAGCCCCTAGCCTTAAGTCAAGCTGTTCATCGGAGCGGCAGAGCATAACCGCCAAAAGAGCAGATTACGCTGCGCAGCTAGCTGCAAAAGAGGCAGAAATACAAATGGAGGATGCAATTGCTGCTCAAAGACAAGAACTTAAAAGATTAGAAAATCAGAGAGACCTGCAAGTAATGGCTGCTAAACTTAAAGTGTACTCTGAAGCTGAAGGGAGCGAAACCCATGACAAAGGTAGAGTAGCACTCGTGGAGGCGACTACTGGTCCCTTAGTACCACCTAAAAGCTTGAAGAGGGACGAAGCATACAACAATAACGACAAACAAACGAACACTGTCAAAAATGAAGCACTGTTAGTAGAAGCCCTACATGATTCAATGGTTCTCACTAGACTTCCTGCTCCCGAGCCCTCCATTTTCTCAGGGAATCCACTTAATTTCTTAGAGTGGAGCACAAGCTTTAAAACATTGATAGAGCGACGATGCACTAACGCAGCAGACAAATTATTTTATCTGCAAAAGTACATTGGTGGTGAGGCACGATCCGTATTAGAAGGAACCTTCTTTAGAAAGGATGATGAAGCTTATGACCAAGCCTGGGAGACACTGCAAGCTCGCTATGGTCATCCCTTTGTAATCCAGCGTGCATTCAGAGAAAAGCTAAATAACTGGCCAAAAATAGGCTCCAGAGATTCAGTTAAGCTAAGACAGTTCAGTGACTTCTTGTCAGCGTGCAGCAATGCCATGCCACATGTGAAGGGATTGCAGGTGCTGAATGATTGTGAGGCAAATCAGAAAATGCTTCAAAAGCTTCCAGATTGGATTACATCTCGTTGGAACCGCCATGTAACAAAGCAATTCACGCCAAGGAGAAGAATATCCTAGCTTCAAAGAGTTTGCTGAGTTCATGGCGGAGGAATCAGAAATTGCCTGTAACCCCATGACGCCACTTAATGCTCTAAAACCTGTGGAAGAAAGGTCATCTCGAGATGTTAAGCCGCCCACAGGCTAATACATTTATCACAGCCATGAAAGCAACAGATAATTTCAATAGGCCAGCAACAAATAGTGCCGTAGAGAACAGCTCTAATGAAAATAATGCATCAAATACATACTCAAACCCAATCAAATGCACTTGCTGTGGAGAAGGTCATTCCCTCCACAAATGCCAGATGTTTGCCAGTAAGCCTGCAGAGGATAAGAGACAGTTCATATTTGACAACAGCCTCTGTTTTGGCTGCCTTAGAAGGGGACATAACTCAAAAGACTGCAAACAAAAGGCTACCTGTAAAATATGTAACAAACATCATCCAACGTCATTACATGAAGACCGACCAGTGGCAAATCACGCTCCAAAGGTTATGCAGGTTGAGGAGAACACATCTTCCCTTTCTTGCTGTGTAGAAAGAAGTAATGGCGGGAGCACATCTATGATAGTGCCCGTCTGGATTTCTTCAACAAAGATTCCTGAAACAGAGACACTTGCATATGCCTTACTTGATACTCAGAGTAGCAATACCTTTGTAGATCAAGAGGTGTGCCAAACGATAGGAGCAAGTTCAGAGCCAGTCAAGTTAAAGCTAACCACTATGATGGGAAAAGACTCCATTGTTCAGAGTGCAAGAGTTAGTGGTCTTAGAGTTAGAGGGCTCTCATCCAAAAGTTGGATCAATTTGCCACCTACCTATACCAGAGATTTCATTCCCTTGAGCCCCCACATTCCCACATCAAAACTGCTGAGAGATGGAATCACCTGAAGGGAATAGCTCAGGAAATACCAAAGTTAATGGATTGCAAGGTGGGACTTCTCATAGGCTATGATTGTTCCAGAGCATTAGCACCACGGCGAGTCATTACAGGAAGAGACGATGAACCATATGCTATCAAAACTGATCTGGGCTGGAGGTTGTCGGAAGCTCATCCCGGAGGTGCAAAGTCAACAGAGGTAACAGGCCTGTGCCACCGTGATAGCAGTCAAAGAACTTCCACTATTGACACCAGCTACCATAATCAGAGCCCTTGAGTTTGACTTCAAAGATAGTAACCACCTTGAAAAGAGCATATCACAAGATGACATACAGTTCATGCAGTTGCTGAATAAGACGGTTCACCAAAACGCAGATGGGCACCTGGAAATGCCATTGCCCTTTAAGACACGGCCACACCTACCAGAAAATAAGAAGCTAGCTCTGGTGCGACTGAAGCACTTGAAGAGAAAACTTGATAAAAATCCAAAATTCAAAGACGACTACATTCAATTCATGGAGGGCCTATTCAAGGATGGTGATGCAGAAAAGGCTGAAAATGAACTTGAGCCAGGAAATGTGTGGTAAATCCCACATCAAGGGGTTTACCACCCTAGGAAGCCAAACAAAATAAGAGTAGTGTTCGACTGCTCGGCTAAGTACGAGGGCACAGCGCTGAACGATCACTTACTGACTGGACCTGATCTAGTGAATGGGATGACAGGTGTTCTCTGCAGGTTCCGCAGACACCCTGTCGCAGTCATCTGTGATGTAGAAAAAATGTTTCATAGGTTTCACGTAAGCCCTGACGACAGAGATTTCCTGCGTTTCCTTTGGTGGGAAGGTGGTGATACGACCTCAGAGCCAAAGGAGTTTCGAATGAAAGTACACCTCTTCGGAGCTGCATCCTCACCTGGGTGTGCAAATTACGGGATGAAACATCTTGCAAGTCAGCATGAAAGAGATTACCCTGCAGCGGCCGAGTTCATCAAGAAGAACTTCTATGTCGACGATGGCCTAGCCAGCGTGGAATCAGAGGGTGCAGCCATCCAGTTAGTGAAAGAAGCACAAAGCCTGTGTGAAAAAGGAAAACTGCATCTCCATAAGTTCACTTCAAACAGCAGAGAAGTCTTGGAGTCAATCCCCGAAAGTGAACGGGCAGGTGGAGTTTGTGATGTAGATCTCAGTCATGGCGAGACCCCCATTCAGACTGTCTTAGGAGTAAGGTGGAGCATAAGCAATGACAATTTCTCTTTTAAAGTCAACCTGGATGAAAAACCAGCAACACGTCGGGGAATCCTTTCCACTGTAGCCTCCGTTTTTGACCCCCTGGGCTTTCTAGCTCCCTTTCTGTTGCTGGGGAAGAAAATACTGCAGGAGATGTGCCAGAAAGGAGTGGGATGGGATGAACCACTGCCGAGAGAATTAGTGCCACGATGGGATAACTGGCTGAAGGATCTGGAAAAACTGCCAAGTCTTCAGATACCAAGATGCTTCACTCCTATTGATGTTGGAAAGATCCAGAGAACCGAACTGCATCATTTTTCAGATGCGAGCTGCAATGGCTATGGTCAGGCTTCGTATATCAGAGTTGTAGGTGAGAGCAAAGTGCACTGCTCTTTAGTAATAGGTAAGGCTAGAGTCTCACCCATTAAAATTATAACCATACCTAGGCTAGAATTGACAGCTGCAGTGGTCTCCTCAGTAGTCAGCAGCATGTTAAAAGAAGAGCTAGAGCTTCATGTTGACAAAGAATATTTCTGGACTGATTCCCAAGTGGTCTTGGGCTACATTAACAACGAAGCCCGTAGGTTCCATGTTTTTGTCGCAAATAGGGTACAGAGAATCAGGGAAATAACTGATCATTCCCAGTGGTACTACGTCAGCACTGATCAAAATCCAGCTGACCACGCCTCCAGAGGCCTCAGTGTGACTGAGCTGATTAATTCAAACTGGCTTACTGGTCCAGAGTTCCTGTGGAAAAGGGAGATAGTTACACCAAAGTTAACCCCAGAGCTCATGGTGGGAGACCCTGAAGTAAGGACTACGCAAGTTTTACACACACAAGTAGAGAATGAGGAATGGTTTCTAGACCGGTTTAAGCGCTTTTCAAATTGGCATACTGCCTTAAACGCTGTAGCTCGGATCCAGCGGCTAGCAAAAGGAACAAAACAGATAGACCCCATTAGTGTTGAAGAGAGAAAAAGGGCCGGTCTAACACTTGTGAAACTGGCACAAAATCAGGCTTTCAAAGAGGAAATACAATTACTGAACAATGGCAAACTGCCATGCAGCCATCCGTTATATCAGCTCGACCCAGTGTTGCAAGATGGGGTTCTAAGGATAGGTGGGAGATTAAAAAATGCTTCACTACCCCTCGAACTGAAACATCCAGTAATTTTGCCTAGAGATGGAGTGATTACACGCCTTATTTTGGATTACTGTCATGGAAACACACAACACCAGGGCAGAGGAATAACTCTAAATGAAGTCAGGGCAAATGGATATTGGATTGTCAGTGGCAGCAAAGTTGTGGCAAGCCACATTAAACAGTGTGTGTCGTGTAGGAAAGCTCGCAGGCCAACAGAAACGCAAAAGATGGCAGATCTACCTGATCATCGCGTCGACCCGTCTCCGCCATTCTCTTACTGTGGAATGGACTGTTTTGGACCTTTTCATGTTAAGCAAGGTCGTAAAGAGCATAAGAGATATGGCCTCATTTTCACTTGTCTGTCATCAAGAGCAATACATTTAGAGATGCTAGAGGACCTAACCACAGATTCCTTCATAAATGCCCTGCGATGTTTTATTGGTATTCGTGGAGCAGTAAGACAAATTTTATCTGATCAGGGGACAAATTTTGCTGGCGCAAAAAATGAACTGACAAAGGCTCTGATGGAATTAGACAAAGACCGACTAGCCACTTACCTAGCTCAAAAGCAGTGTGAGTTCATAATGAATGTGCCCAATGCCAGTCACATGGGAGGAGTATGGGAACGGCAAATTAGGACCGTAAGAAGCGTCTTAAGCTGTGTTTTTTCACAGAGTAGTGGGCGTTTGAATGACTTTTCTTTGAGAACATTTCTTTACGAAGCGATGTCAATCATAAATAGCCGCCCACTCACCATTGATAGCATTAACGATCCCAATGCTTTACAACCACTTACTCCGAACAACTTACTTACCATGAAGGCCACTATTCCACTTCCTCCTCCAGGAAAATTTGTAGCAGAGGACCTGTACGCCAAGAAAAGATGGCGCACAGTCCAGTACCTGGCTGAGCAGTTTTGGGGAAGGTGGAGAAATGAATATTTGGCTAACATCGCACTCAGACAGCGCTGGCATTCTCCCAGGCGAAATGTAAAAACTGGAGATGTAGTCATAGTGAAAGAGGAAGGAATTCCTCGCAGCGAGTGGAGACTCGGAAGAGTAACAGATGTATGCAAAGACAAAGATGGCCTGGTAAGGAAGGCTTCAGTGCAAATAGGAAATAGGAGTCTAGACAAAAGGGGTCAAAGGTTTACTAATCCATCAATACTTGCGCGTCCCATTCATAAATTAGTTGTACTCATAGAAAGCAAATTAAATTATTATTTTCTATAGTTCATTTAAAACCCACATGTGCTGGTAAAATGGGGGGATTGGCTATGAGTTAAAGGTCTCACAGTTGTTCATAATGGATTGAGGAATTACTAGATTTATTTGTGATGTATCATAAATCTTAGTAACTGGTGGGAGTGTAACTGTCTCAGACAGTGTGATCATATAAATATATAAATAGATAAATATACAGTATCTTGTTATCAATGTTTGAATTCATGTTTTATTTTTTGTTTAAAAATGTTTTAAGTTTTTGCTTTAAAAATGAGATGTCATGTGTCATGTAACATTTAAAAAATATTCCTTTTTTCTGTATTAAGAGTTTGTTTGTATACGGGGTCTTAACCAGGGAATTATGGGAAAAGCGCCAAGAGAGATGCAAACCAGTCACAGACGTTTCAATGAAAGATGGACTCTGCATTCGGTTTATGGCTTAACGCTTGTCACGGTGTTTTATGACTTAACGTTTACAGTTTATAAGAAACAGAGAAAATAAAGCTACAAAAAGGCATCAGTATGAAGCGTGGACGTTTATTAAACCAATGCAGCTACAGCACACATGTAGCCTCTACTTCCTCTTTTAAACACAAATTATAAAACATAATTTATAAACACAAATCAACTGCTCATGTATTTCTGCACAGAACCACTCATATAAAGGGAAAAAAATAGGCGTTCATTTTATCCTCTAGCTGGGTCACGGTTGGTTGTGCTAAAAGGCAATAACCCCTTAAATTAGGACTTCTGGCAAGTTTTGTTCAAATAAATGACAGATTGAGACTTACAAATATAACCATCAACACATTTAAGGCATCTTGCTGTGAAAAAAGCGTAACCTATCACATAACATAACCTATGTTATTTGGCTGAGGGGCCCTATTCCGATATCAGGGCTGGAGAACATTAGCCTCGTGAGACCATCCTGATCTCGCAAGCTTCAGGTTTCCACTCGCAGATCAGTCTGGCATCTTTCCGATAGAGAAAATTTGGAGCAATTCACCAAACGAACGGCCAATCAGCATTGGTTTTGAGGCGGGTTTAGGTGTGACGCAACGAACAACATGACAGCATCCACAGATGAGATGATAGCTATCGCGCAAGTTTTATTCAAATTAAAAAAGTATTCCTGGGGAAGCTGTGAAGCTATGAGTGTCAGCCATGCAGCTGGGAGGAATGAACGACACAGACATCATTGACATCCTCCACGGCCGATTCCAGTTCATAATGGAGGAATATACTTTCTTCAGAAGTGTAGGGCCTACCTATGAAAACTTGGTGGGAATTGTCGTTGATTAGGTTCATGTCACATACAAATGGTAAGTTAAAAATGTTAACGTTTGTCAGGAGCGGAGTGGCAATCGGGACGATCGGGAGTTTTCCCGGTGGGCCAGCCGATAAGTCTGCGCGGTGCGGGCCGGCCCATAGCTTTTATCGCGGCTGTGAGTCGTACGCGGCCATCGACCTGATAGATGCATTAAGAATTTTCCGCGAAAATCTCCGAGATCTACACTTTAATGTTTGGGAAGTTCAACTATCTATCAAGTCTATTTACAGTAATGTAGGGGGATAAATGGCATGACCCTACAAACGATCAAGTTTGAGGAAAACTACAGGAGTTTTGACAGTCGACTGATTTGTGTGGTTGCTTGCTGTTTTACATATGGATGGAAGGCAGAGAGAAAGGTTAGCGGAGCTAAAGCATTGACGTTATTGAAACTAGCACAAGCTAGTCTTATGTTGATATGTAGCCTAGGCCTAGCCTAATGACTAATTAGTGGGCCACTCAGGCTGATAAATGGTTTGTGGAACTCGTTGAAACTGTCTATGTAAGCCTATATAGGCCTACTTTAATCGTTCTCGTACAAACCTATTCAAAGTGCCTGTTTTTTTACAATTATTTAATTACCTGTGTTATTAGGTTGACATTGCCGGTAGGCTAGGCCTTTTTTAAATTTATACAGGCAACTATTGGAGTGCTATGATCATCAGAATGCCGTCAGAGTGCCGTCAGAATTTTCACCAGAATCCGGTGGATTTTAGTGCCCCACTACCCCCCTAACGTTAGTTACGTTACCTAACTTAATTGTATGTTAAACAAAGGCATTAGAAGAACACTTCGTTCATCTAACTGTTGCTGATTTACAAAGTGATTTACAAAGTGATTCCATGCCCCCTTGTAAAAAGTATTTTGAGTATTTTCAAAATACAAAAATACAGTAGGCTATTTTGTAGTTCATAATGATAAACTAAAAAGAGGGTATTTGATATTTTATTTTAAAATAGGCTACTTCCTGATGTATTTTTGCCCATTACTGTATGTACTGAAACACATAAACAAAATGTAATCAAGTAATCTTCCACAATGTAATTATAATCTGATTACACATTTTTTATGTAATCTGGTCTGATTATAGTTACTTATTTTTTGTAATCTGTTACTACTACTGTAATCAGTTACTACCCTACCCTGAGTATAGTAAAGTGTAGTGTAGTATAGTATATTGTAGTGTAGTGTAGTGCAGTGTAGTATATGCACATATTGCACACTGCCCTCTCCCCACATACACAGCACACTATCCCATCTCCCTTGTCATCCCCCCAACACACACACCAAGACCCCTGGCAGCTGGGTTAGCCCCTTGAGCCGTGGATCTGCCCAAGGTTTCTTCCTTGGTAAGGGAGTTTTTCCTTGCCCCTGTTGCTCTTGGGTGCTCCTTGTTGGTGCCCCCCCCCCAATCCCAATCCTCCCCCACCTTTCTTATGCAGCCCTTGCCGCTTAATCTACTAAACGGCTCTAAAAGGCTCTTTCATGTGACACATGATGAGTAGCCTACTTCTCGAGGAGTTTAACAGAGAAGAATGGGTGAATTTGGACGCAATTCATATGCCTTGTAGTGCGCCATGCTGCGCAAGAGAATGCTCACTGGTAGTTATTAGGTAACTTCAAATCAGCGCGATTTACCCTTATAGGCTGCACATTACAAGATCTGTACGAGATGATCTGCAGCACTAAAGTGAGAAATGATTTAACTCTTTGTGTAGCGAATGTGAGCGCTTTTTTTCCACACTTCAACCTGAATATTGGTGGGGACATTTCAGTCGTAATTTGACATTGGTGTGGACACGTCCTTCGGTCCCCACGCAAATCTACGCCCCTGTTTGCACTAGCATCATATTTGATTAATGTGTAGTGTAGTATAGTATAGTATAATGTCCTTTGCACTAGCGTCATATTTGATTAATGTGTTGCTTCACGCCCAGTCTGGTATTTGCATAGTTTTCACTTCATGCTGATACCGGGGCGTCACGCAGCTGGAAGAAAGGAGAGGAACAATTGTATCTGCTAATGCATACAGTGTTGCTAACGACAGTTTGCAGTCAAAAAGGACTCGACAACAAGAGCACAGGCATGAGGAATATGATGCTTATTGTCTACAGACATGGGTAGTATTTTAATTATATGTATTTTAAAAATGTATTTAATTACTTTAGCGTATTTTGTCATTTGTATTTTGCAGGATTGGAACAAATCGAATGTAGTTTGTAACAAAATACTTTGAGGGATTGTATTTAGAGTATTTCAAACTTACTTAAATACTTAAGAAAAATCTGTAATTTTTTCTCTAATAAGCCAACATTTCATCACTCAGTTAAATATACTAACCATTACAATAGCATATCATAGTCTGGGAGCCAAAGGCCAGAATCTTGGTGAACCTGTTTTTGTTGATTTAAAGTTTTTTTTTTCTTTGCTGTTTCTTGTTGCCTAGGGGTTACTCTATAAGAATAGGGTGGGTGCCCGATGATATCCCTTGGGCAATTCCCTATATTCAGCTCTAAGGTAAGTAGTGATTTGTCCATAAAAATACGAATTTCATTACCCTTTTGGAAGGACAGCGTAAAATGTAAACCCATTTTTCCTTTTTCTTGCAGTAGTTTGCCACATTTTGACCAACGATCCCCTCTGGACATGTCTGAAGTTGGAAAAAATGAAAAGAAAAGTCAACTGAGGGAGCCTGAAGACAACTTAAAAGCATTATATCTGTCTTTTCTGTTTCATCATCCCCTTAGAACATTGAAAATTGAGAAATTTTCTAACTAACTTCCAGAGCTTGAATTGTCAGGTGTGTCAAGTCAAGACTAAAATGTGAAAACAGATAGGATACTGAGGGAGAACATTAGGACATGGGCCCCATATAATGACCTTTGACCCCATGGCCTTATTACCTAATAGCTGGTGTTCATTCTCACTACAGGACAGTAATAAATCCACTTAATGGATTTGACATGAGGATGTATGCCAGGGATAACATCCGCCGAGGTATGCAGAAATAATGGAGGAGATGGACGCAAAGACCTCCCCGATGCAGAAAGAGTTTTCTCCACCAAGTTCATTAGTTCTGTATATCGGGACACCTTACAGGATGTTATTCTGTTTGTCCCCATGTTGCCAGTCATGTATGTAGGCAATAGGCATGCATTTATAGCACAAAAAGGGAACTGCAGATCAGTTTAAAAAGAGGCGGACCTGTTAAATTTGTTCTAAATTCATTGGTTACGGAAATGATAGTGGGTAGTTGCTATGTTACAGTTGATTCCAGTGTTGAGAAGTCTGCTTCTTGGCAGTTCAATCATCGTTACATTGATATGGGACACTGATTTGTTTTACCAGATCTACTTCATAGGAGTTTCAATGTACAGAATGAATAGCCCTCTACCAGCCAATCAGAAAATAGTATTTCTTGTCTCATTTTCAATAATATGCCTTGTAGTTTCTTTTAAAAGTTGGTATACCATGATTATTGTGTGGGTATTTTTGTATTTCCAAATTACAAATTACTTGTATTTTAATTAAATCATTTTTTCACATCAGTATTTTGTATTTTATTTTATTACATTTTATGAGCCAGCATTTGTAGTTTAAAACAAAATAGTTTTTGCATTTGTGCCCACCTCTGTGTGTGTGTGTGTGTGTGTGTGTGTGTGTGTGTGCATGCGTGCATACGTGCAGGCAGGGGGGCCGCTGGGGTGATTCTACGGGCCCAGCACTGACAGGGGGCCCCCCCGAGAGCCCCCTCAATAATACTATATATTATATATATTATATATATCAAGGGCGGGGGGGGGCAGAATTATTGTCTGTCATAGGGCCCAACTTATCTAGCAGCACCCCTGCGTGTAGGTGTTATTCTTGCTCCCATACGAGTAAAAATAGCCTGAGTGCACTTCACAGATTTACAGTGAGTCAGCATGTTTTTAGTGTTAACCAACCTACACTCCAACACTAATTGTGAACCCTAAAGACCAGTGTGGTGAGGTGTATGACGTTATTTGGCATAACACAGACCATGCTTTTGTATGCATAATGAGTTAATGAGTACCTATAAGCACAATACCCAAACTCAACCCTAAATTTAGACCAGGGGTGCCGTGAACACTTATGTATTATATTATATTATTACACGGCTCTTCACAAGGCAAGTAGAACGCGCCATTGACTTGAATGGGATTTCCCAAAGTTCTAGCGGTCATTATTTCTTGGGAAAGGACCTCTGAAAAAAATAATGACCGCTGTCAATGGCAACGGAATTTGTGCTTCTAATTCAGGTATTTCATATCACTACGCAAGGGCTGGAACTTCATTCAAAAGTGAAAGCAGAGAGGGTTAAAGCGGAGCGAGAGGCGCAAACGTTCGACAATTTCCGCGTTCGATTATTGCAAGGGGGAGGGGGGTAAATCCCCCTTTATGCAGACCAGAGTAAAACCTCGCTGCACTAATGTCAATGGAGACTTGTGGAATTTTACCAATAAATTGGTCATTATGTCTTTCTGGATTTGTTGAGGGTTTTTTCGAACATTTTGTCATAATCTGTAAGTGTTTGGGATTATTTCAAGCCTAAAAGTGTAATTTTTTAGTGTTCGGATTTGTAATAAAATAACTTAATATCAGACCATGCTGCTGCCAGTTACTGTCCAGTTGTTAGCATGCTAGCTAGCCTCTTAGCTAAGGTAACATTTTAAACGGAGAAGTGTAATTTCTTTGAAATGACAACTAGCTGAATAACATTACTGACATTAGTTAAAGTGGATAGTTTATACTCAAAGCTTAATTTGGAACAGTATATTAAGTTTAAGCCAAGTCCTTCAACTACTAGTCACTTGTTAAGCGATATCTGTATTGCCATAGCTACTCCCATCCACTTGTATAGTGTTTTAAGCTAGCGTTAGCTAGCTAGCTAGCTCGGTACACATGACTAATTCAATTATTTATATCATGTCCTAAAGAATGATTCATTGGTATCATACATAATTATAGACAATGATACTGTGAACACAATTATGTTTATCTGTTCTTATTGCTTATTAAGAGTGAAAGTTTATTTAGTGACGTAAGGTGACACTCCCACTTATGCAGACCGGAACTGTCCCGTTTTGCTCCCATAGTAACGAATTACGTTGCTCTATCTTGCTAGTAATCAAGGATCTTTGGTGAAAGCAGACGGTTGATCAGCTGTGTTCTAAAGAATGATTCAAGTTCAGCGTGTGTTGTTGCGAACTATTTGTTTCAGCAAATGTCACGATGAACGGTAACAAATAGGCGTGGGGAGTTATTTCGTTTTGGCAAGTAGCCATGTAATAAGCGGGATAATGTATAGAAGGCCGGTCATTATTGGGAAAATAAGTTCCGACAAGGAGAAACCGGACCCCGACGCGCAGCGGATTATCCCTTACTTATAGCGGAGTATCCCTTAGTTATAGAAGTGAAGTGAATACAATAATCTGTGTAGGTTTTCGTCAGACCTAATAGGCTGTATATTAATATGCTATTATTTATTAGATATACTGTCTCTCAATTTATTGCAATTAGTTTCCACAAAAATCACCAGAAGTCTAACCTGACAAGCCAGACCCACATCAAGATGTAGGGTCTGGAGACTCACCATTTACAGTGCTCAGTCCGAGGGCCGGGATAATCGGTTGTCTTTCAAATTCCCTCTGCACACAATAGGATAGCGCTACAACTCATGAGTCCCGTGCGTTTTCCCACCAGCGGAGCTAGTTGGCTAGTTCAAAGTTTTGCCAACTTAAAAAAAAGCTTAACTCGTGTCATGCTGTTCGCCAAAAGCAATGTCCATCTTCTTTGTTTTCAAGTAGCAGGGAATTCACGCCGAACTGTTGCAACTATGCCATCAATCATTATGTTAAGCCCACCTACCGACTCTATACACAATGTGATTGGCCTTATCTAAGTTTCATTTTTCCAGCTCGCAAGCCAACAGAGAGTTGCTAGACTACCCTGGCATCAAATTACATTTGCTGCGCTAGGGTGCGTCTAGATTTCTAGGCTACCAGAAGTCATCATTTAAGGGGTTATTTTTCACATTTTCTTCCGGGGGAGCCCCCAGACCCACCTAGCATTTGGGAGGGGCCCAACATGATTTTCTTTCATAGGGCCCAAAATATCTAGCGACGCCCCTGATTTAGAATATAGCTACAGCTCAATGAATGTCATAGCTAGCTAGACAAAAACATTACAATCTGATTAGGACAGCAACAGTTAGCTACATACATCAGTGAGAACACCTTGACCTTTTGCTTTCAACCCTTCACAATAAAGTCTTAGGACTGAGTTTAATTTATGTAATGAGGCTGTTGCCACATGGCTCCCTAGTGTGAGAGTTTTCAAAGGGCCTATTGCCTGATTGGATTCATTATTCATATCCTGACTAAACTTGATTTGTTATTATAATTGAAACAAGCTTTTCATCAGATGTCATCATGAAGACTGTAATAAATCTTAAGGAATCTGATACTCAATGACAGGTATCAATGTTTTTCTTGAGACAACTCAGACATCGGAGGTCGAAATTCAATTCCGAGTCAGGGTAGATTGACTTGCCCCGAGTTTAGAAGTGGGAACTCTGACGTTGAGTGGCACTCCATTGTACTTGTTCCCAGTAGGAATTCTTCGACTCCAAATTTGTCTGCAATAACATTAGGAGATTCCAACTAGGACATATCCGACTTCTGAGGTTTCTCATATGGAATGCAACATGAGTCACTCACACCTCTTGAGAGGCCCTTGTGGATTGCCAGAGGTCACAGGGCATTGCCCACTTCTGACTTCATCACCAGCACTACGAAATCCACTGTTCCTGTGTGTTTGTTTCTAGCATGCCATTGCTGAGAACGCGAGTGGAGATTGCCACGGCTATTCCTCTGACTTGACTTGGCGATGGGGATGAGGTCGTTGTCTTACACTCATGCACTTCTGAACTGAAGGCTGTTTACAAAAAATGTGGAAATATGTATAATTTAGAAAACTGCTGCTTTCATAGTCCTCTTTGTGTTTTTAAAAATACATTGACCACCGTGTTGTCAGCCCCAGACGGTCAGGGACAGACGTTGCAGGGATGAGGTTACAGTTATGGTGGCCTGAGTCACAGTCTGCCCGAGTATACGGCAAGAAGTACCATGCTGAGAGAGGATTAGCGAGACGTCTCATCCCCGCACCAGTCAAAGGGGCTTCTGTGCGGGTACCCCTCCGCCGAGTGTACCCCTCCCCTCTCCGTTCCTGTTCTGGCACATGTCCAGGGGCCCATATGACTGGTCTTTCAAAGAACTGATGCCAGACATGAGTAGAGAAAACTCTAGAGGCATGACTGAGGCTTAATAACTACAGTGTGCACTTCTGAGATGCATGCATAGTGAAAGCAGACTTGAGTAGGCTACTGGATAATTTACAGAGAGGGCATTGCAAGTTTTTAAAAGTAAAAAAGGAGATAATTTACCGTTTTAGAGCATAGGCCTACAAAGGAGAACTACAAGAGCAGAAAACAACGAGAAGGGGAAAGTAATGACTCAGAGCTATTTGGTTCCTGGAAGTGGGAGTGCGCACCGCACGTATAAAAAGCTCTTCGCAAACAAGCAGCGTTATCCATCTCATCTCAATCACCAAGCCACTCTTCACTCTCTCCTACGCTGACCCGAGGCGAACGGAGTGTCAACAGCAGAGGCTATTTTTATAACTCCCTGGACTGCAACAGATTTGGTTGATTTATTTGGGCATCGTTGGAAGACATCATGGGTGCACTTTCAGGCGCAGAGCTCTGCATAAAGTATCTTCTATTCACCTTTAATTTCGTGTTCTGGGTGAGTTTTTAAAAACTTTAATCCCCCACACCTGGACTGAATATGTTGAATAGTTAATAGTTTGATGGCGTAAAACAAAACCAGCATTTTGTAACAGAATAATTCCAAACGTATATTTGGAGGCAATTGATTTATCACAGGCGTTCGCTTGCCTTGGTTTAGTTCCAGAGCAATTTAGTTTGGTCATAAAGTTCGGTTAACAGATCGCCTACAGTTGATTTGGTTGCCTATCTCATCTGGCTTCAGTATTAATGGTTGTAATTCCTGTATGAATGACATTTTGGGTGTCACAGCAAATTTTTGGTATGTTAGACTTCGCTTCTTTTACCAGCGATATCAGGCGGACTTCTGCGAGTGGGGAGGTTAATAAGAAGGCAGACGCTGGACACACTGCAAAATTCCTTCTAATCTCTAGAAACAGAGTTGGTTAATCTCCCCGGTAAATTAAGATTATCGACCGTTTTCCCGCTGGCTGTCTGGCATGATAGCATGGCATATGGCCAGACTATTACACCAGCTGGAGCATGGAGCCTGTTGCGTTGTTGAAATGTGCATCTTTACTGTAAAGTCTCAGTCTACTTGAATGTCAGAACGCTTTCCGTCTATTCTCAGCATCTCTCTCTCTTACACACACGCACCCACCCTCCCTTCTCTCCCCCTGAACATCTGATTTGATTCTGAGTAGCCTAGGATATCATGGGCAATGTTCAACGTTGTATTGATTTCACATGGAAGACTCGTGACCGAGGCTAAAAACCCAATACACAAAATCGGACTTCTTAATCCTTCGAAAAATTCCGTTCGAAGTTCAAAACAAATGTAACAGCCGTCGGCACACGAGCTCCAGTTAACTGTAGACTGACCTCGAAGCACATACATCATTATTCGTCAGTCTGAAATACATCATTATTGTACGTATTTCCCACAGCCACCTTACACTTTGTTTTTTGACTATGTCATAACAAAAACATGTTGTTAAACCCATTCTTTGCATGTCTTTCTGGACACAAAGCACATTAGACATGTCTTGATGGATTAAGGCTTTTGTGCACCCA
Organism: Alosa alosa; assembly: GCF_017589495.1. Classification (NCBI taxonomy): domain Eukaryota; kingdom Metazoa; phylum Chordata; class Actinopteri; order Clupeiformes; family Clupeidae; genus Alosa; species Alosa alosa. The sequence continues at coordinate 24,088,958 of NC_063205.1, read as the reverse complement.
TGACTGAGTTCTGAAGACCTTTAATTTCCCCCTGGTGTCCCCTACAAGCCTGCCTACATCCGTCTGTTTGCTGTGCAGTAGCTAGTGGCTAATTGAATTAGCCTGCAGAGTCTGTTGGGTCGGACCAGAGTCTTATAGATAGGGCTCTAGGGCTCTGGGTGGGACAATAGGGTGTGACGCAGGGGCCTATACGTCTGCCTACAGATTTACAGAAAGATTTAAGAGGGAAAGAGCAGAACCATAGACCTAGCCTACATCCTGGATTGACTGTGGTCGTTGCCTGGAGCAATGCTTTTAAACTTCTTGTGTGTTATCAGAATGCCTGCTACCTTGTTTGTTTTTTGATAACAGATGTGTGTTGTTGATAGTGTGACATAATGGTTTGGTTTTTGGTTGGGTTTTGGTCAGATTTCTTCCAGGTCAGATCTGTTCCTCTTCTGGTCCAGATCTGGCCCATTCTGGCTTGAATTTGGCTGTGACCTGCAATATGTCAGTTGTATAGATTGATCTCTGGGAGCAGACAGGTTTAAAGTAACCCCCCCTTTACTGTAAAGTGTTAGTTAGGTGACTACCAGTCTACACCCCCCCCACCCCCCCCCACACACACACACACGCACATACACATACTGCACACATACACACACATTGAATTAGTGTGTAGAGTTGGTGGCATGCAGACTCTATGTTTACACCCCGTCATGTAAACACACTCTTTCAGATGTTAGTGTTTGGGCAGTAGGCCTACCATTTATGGAGTGTAGAAACAGACTGGCCTCAGTTACTCCCGGTCATCAATCCCACATCTCCCTGCTCGCTTCTGGGAGAGTCCTTCTGTGAATTAATAACAGATAGAGACAGTATCTGAGTAAGGAGAGGGAGAATAAGAGAACAAAAAAAAACAGAGAGAGAGAAAACAAAGGGAGAGAGAACAGAGAAAGACAGTGAGTGTGTGTGTGTGTGTGTGTGACAGAGAGAGAGAGACAGAGCGAGGGAGAGTGTGAGGTAGTTGACATCCAAGACCAGAGAAAGTCTAGAGATGGAGTGAGAGAAGGAAAACAAGAAAGGGGAAACGGTTAACAGAAAAGAGCCAAAAAGCTGAAAGAGAGAGGGGAGAGGTAGAGAGAAAGGCAAAGGGAGAGAGACAAAGAAAGCCAAAGAAAGAGAGCAGGAGAGAGAGAAAGAGAGCAAGAGAGAGAGAGAAAGAAAGCCAAAGAGGGAGAGCAGGAGAGAGAAAGTGGGAGAGGGAGAGAGAGAGAGCGGGAGAGAGAGAGAGAGCCACGGTTGGCCAGGACGGGAATGCCAGTGTTGTTGGTTTCCCAGCGTCCTTAGGGAGGTGGAGGTTTGAGTTACCTATTCACACAAACAACAGACCCTGAACTCCCGCTGGCCAATGGGGCAGTCCGATTTGGCAACTACTCTTAAGACCTGCGTCTCAGACGTCTCAGAGAGAGCCACACCAAGGAGATGGAGAGATTCAACTCCTCTGAATCCTCTCACCCTGCTCCTTCTCCTCCGCTGGGCCTGTTGACCTAGTTTGGACCTTAGGAAATCACCACATCTTCCTGTATATATCCGAAAGGGAAAGAGTTCATTAAAGGAGAATTCCTGTGTGACATTGACCTAAAGTGTATTGAAACATGATACCGAGTGTGAACGTATGTCTCATAGCCCATCTCGGCTTGTCCCCTGCACTCCAAAATCTGGCGCTAGTTAGCCGATGCTACCAACAGCTTTTTTGCTGCTACTGGAAGAAACTGGAATCCATGCATTTCCACTGAATTATTTTTGGAATCTGATCCCTTATCATACCTGTTCATTCTTACTCGTTGCTCGACTTATCGTGACTAAATTCAAGATGGCTGCAAACGCTAAACTTCGTGAAGGTACTGTCTGTATAAATCGTCTTGTAAGTAAACTACCAGTGCTTTTTCAAAGTTCTCAATGTCTCGTTTTAAATGTCAGGGCCCTCGGAAGTCTACCAATGAAGTGTGGAGATACATTGAGCCTTGTAAATGGGTGTAAAACAGTGATTTATTTGCATGGCTAGCCCGATGCCGAAGCACCACTATTGAAAAAGCTGTTGGTAGCATCGGGCTAACTAGCCAGATTTTGGAGTGCAGGGGACAAGCCGAGATGGGCTATGAGACATACGTTCACACTCGGTATCATGTTTCAATACACTTTAGGTCAATATCACACCGGAATTCTCCTTTAAACTATCAACAGTGAGTCAGTGTTAGCCTATACCAAAATATCATATCCTGGAACTAAGTCATTTATAGTCGAGAGATCATTATTCTATTCATTTATTTATGTATTTATTTATTCACCTTTATTTAACCAAAGAGCTGATCAACACATATCAGCCTGTTTGGTAATGTGTATTTATATGTGGTTTAGTTACTAGACAACATTATTACATTTAGTAGACCAAACTCCTATGTGAAAGGTAATTCAATTAGATTAATGCTATATCCACACTACTCCGAATCAGTTTTGACACAGCACTTAAACAATCCTCCATATAAATGCATGGGGTTAGTTCATAACACCAATATGGCAGTTGCTTACACATATTCCACCCCTTCCTGTATTGTCAGTTAACCAACTTGTCTTTTTTAGCCATATTAATGTGTATATCGTTCAATTCAGATTTAAACGCAGATTCGCCTGATGTACTACTTTTTATACTTTTAAAAAAAAAAAAGTTGTTGGGCCTGTGATGTCAGACTTAACAACCGGATTACAGTGAATTTTATTTCTGTAATTTTATTTCTGGCCACTGCGCGTTACCAAGATGGCCGCCAAGTGGGAAGACTTGCCCATAAGGGCTTTGGTGTTTCTCAGTGTGATCATGATCGGTTATGCCATGAGTAAGAGTTTGGTATCAATGAGTGGTTAAAACCCAGACAAAGTATAACTACGTGCTAAATATATTGCTCAAAAAATAAGGGAACACTTACAGTTTTCCACAATTGTTAAAACACATTTTTTTAAAACCTTCCACCCTTTTCTCCATTCTCAAACTACATTCACAGAATGTCTGACAGTTCTTGCAAAATAAATCACTCGCCTCAAAAGTTTTACTAGTGCTCAGAACCAAACAGTGTCAGAGTGCCGATCCAGTGTATGATTGAAGTGTTCCCTTAATTTTTTTGAGCAGTATGTATCAGGCGCGCCTGCAGGTGTACGTCCGTACGCACTGTGCGTACCATCAGGCTACTCAACAGCAAGAGAACATTTCCCTTGTATGTGTGTGTATTCACACCAAATTGGCCTACCATAGCTTCCCAACTATGCACAGTATCCCATTAGCTGCATGCCATCAGGCTATTTACCATTTTCTATATTACGTAAAGTTAGTGAACACGTTATCAAAATTAACGTGCAGACATTTTGTTTGAGCAGGAGAGAGAATACGCACGCAGGCACGGCTACGTGTTGTTTTCTTTTACTCGGCTATCTATATATGGTTATCAGCACACAATGTTGAGCTAATTCACTAACTCAATACTCATCATGGATATCACAAGTTTAAACAACGAAAACAGGAAGGATGGAGGCAGCAAAGCTAGGAGTTATTCCAGATGGACAAGAACAGTGCTTGTCAGAACGTTAGACTGCACTAAAGCCAGACGTCACGTTACGCTAGAACAAAACTAAAGGCAACTTTAGCCTGTATAGGGCTGTATCAAGTTGTCCAAATGAATAGGTCATTGTAGACGTTGTCGTTGTATTATTGCATGTGGATGTTGTTATGCTATGTTGGCTACTTTTTTGCTGACTGACCAATGCACGGACCTAAAACGGACAAATATTGTTCACGAGTGAAAATTTTTTGCGGGGGCTGGGGTAGGCTATATATTCCCGTGTGGAACATTGCATTATTTGTTTGTTTTTTTAATTCATATCCATGTGGTGTTCTCCAGTGTGATCATGCCCGGCTAAGCTGTGAGAACAAGAGTAAACAGTGAGAGTCAGTTTTCCATTCACTCGTCAGTCAGTTCACACCCTCCTTTTGAGTCCTCAGTCTGTGTGTGTGTGTCAGGTCAAAACGAGTCCCTCCCCCCTTTCCTCTCCTCTCCTCTCGTCACGTCTTGGCCGTCTGGCTTGCTGGTTGAGTGGAACACAGAACAGGTGAGGCAGAGCTCTCTCTCTCTCTCTCTCTCTCTCTCTCTCTCTCTCTCTCTCTCTCTCTCTCTCGCTACTACAGGATGTGGCCTCAAAGACCCGCCCCCTGTTCTCATAGAGGGCTACAAAGACAGGTTTGGTGGAGCCAGCCACCCACACTTGGAATTTCTGCCTGTAGAGGAAGCAGTGCTACCTGTGGAAAAATACACAACAAACTAAGTTAGATTTCAGCCAACATGGGTGTCTATGGGGGAATGAAATGCGTCAAGTATCTGATGTTTGCCTTCAACTTTCTGTTCTGGGTAAGTTTCCCCACTTCCCTCGTCAAGTCTGAGTTTTGGTGTCTGTTTGGTTTTTGATAAGAGACCATGCTATCGTGTGATTGAAATTGTGTAAGACCTAGATAAAATATTATGTTTTGGTGGTTTTTTTTTTCTGTTTTCTTGGCTTGAAAATGTCCATACCTTCAACGGATCTCCTGTTTGACAGAGGAAACAAACTTAAGTACTGCTTTTTCACCATGAGATATTTTATGTAACTGGTATATCCCAAGTCGCCATCTAACTCTAAATTGCTGTTTCCCTGTAATCAGTATAGAATTGAAGTTAGTTCTAGAGATAAAAGCTATACAAATATATTCAACACTTCTCTAAAGAGCACTCTCTCACTCTTCCCTCCTTAAGTCTTCCGGTTTCTGTGGACTAACTAGCATGTGGGTGTCTGCTGTTGCAACCTTATGCACTGGTATGAATGCTAAGTTGTAGATATAAATGTGGCGTAGCCTGACACACTCTTGCCCTTGCCCAACAGCCAGTGACGCTTATTTATCCAGCTCACTTTTAGTTACATTGCCAGGTGGCATACTGACTATCAGTGCTGATTAAACCCTTTGGACTTAGAGAGAGAGAGAGAGACACACACACACACACACAGAGGGGGGGAGCTAAAGAGGGAGGGGGAGGAGAAAAGAGAGGGAGAGGGGCGAGTTTCATTCAGTCAAAAGAAAGGTGGCTCAGGTGGCATATTGAAATGCCTCTGGTGAAACTGGAAAGTCCATGTGCCACCATTGTCTCTCGCGCTCTCTCTCTCTGCTCAAAACTGGTTCTTAAGTTCAGTCTGAGAGGATTGAGTGCCTGTCTCACACACACCACATGCCACCTTCCGAGGGCAGGACCATGGAAGTGTCAAACAGGGTTCCAGCTTTCATTCTCTGCTTGTGTTAACAGGCAGGGCAGGCATGCAGGCAGGATTGTCTGTTGTGCCTTATGTTGGTCAGGTTACTCCAAGTAATGACTTTTAAATTGTATTGTTGCCACACCAGATGTCTTCAAAGTGAATTAAAGTAAAAAATACTCACTATATTTTTAAAGTCACCCACAGTATGATGCATGGAAGGGTGGAACAGTATACGTCACTTGGCTTGGTTTACACATGACATGGAGGCCAGGAAATGGTGGGCAGTGACATCTATCACAGGAAGCCCCCCTGCCCAAGTCAGACTGTGGATAAGAGGAGGGCCAGTGTAAAAGGTTTCCAAACCATGATTCTTCAGTGTAATTTGATGTAGAATTGTAATCAGAAGGGAGAGAATGTGTCGTCGTGTGGTCATGTTTGTGTCATTGCTTGGTCATGTTTGTTTGTGTTTGGGGCCAAGGTCACCAAGGGAGATGGACATACAGGCTGCTTCGGGTTTCAACTTTTTAGTTTTACTGACTCTGGATTACTGTACTGAAATGAGATGATACCGATTTTAAATGTTCAGTCTCTCTCACACACATACCTAATGCACGTGTTGCACGCGCGTACACGCGCACACACACACACACACACACACTTGAATTTCTATTTCTGACATCAGTCAAGAACTATTGAGCTCTCCTCCATGCACCGAGATATCCATCCAGATTGGAGCCAAGTATGAGCCATATCTGAGCTAGTGTACATACGCACGCACACACTGCAAACTCCTACCCAATCATTAACGCCCAGTCAGGTGTGACCAGTGTTGTGTAGGCGTGTGTGTGTGTGTGTGTGGTATGCTATGCAGTTTCACCCCCTCCCCTCCCACTGCCGAGTAGCATGGAAGACGTGACTCAGACATGACTAAGGCTGAGTGGGCATGCAGGCATTGGGACATTTTAGGGGGGAGATGTGAAAGTCTGGAATGTTGCGAGCAGGCCAGTAATCTTGTAGCATTTTTTGGAATGCTAAACTGCATTCACACCCGTGTCCTTAAAATTGGACACGCCTTCAAAGTTCCTTCCTGTGTTTTTCTGTTCAGTTTTGGAGGCTATTTGAAGGATATTTTTATTTGTGGATATTTGGAGGATATTTTTATTTGTGAATAGTTTCGTCATGGTTGAATGTGACTGTGTGAAGACGGCACACCTTGTAGTCTGTGTCTGGGAGTGTTGTGTTATTCTTATTAAGCCTTGAAAACTCTTTGCCATGTCTTGCCAAGTCTTTCTAAGTCTTATGTTGCTTGAAACCAAGGACTCTCCTGTTAGTCACAGAGCGTCGGGCATAAGCAGGGGGAATTCCTTTCTGTTTGTGATCTCTTTAAGGACAGAATACGTTTGGTACACAGAAAAGGTAAAAGATGGACAAGGTTCACAAGTTGTGAAATTTGGCTGGCTACACTAGTAAACGGTTTTTGAGAAAGCTGTTGGGCCTGTGACGTCAGACCAGATTACAGTAAATTTTATTTCTGTAATTTTATTTAGCACCTCTTATCAGTGTGATGCAAAGGATGAGGAGGACCGGATACCTTTTTCGGGTCACTTCCTGTACTATTTTCATGGTGCAGTGTTTATCCAAAGCACATCCCTCACAAGAGGAGCTTGTTGTCTTGTTTACCTACACTAAAGCCAGGTTGGAGCGTGTGTGGTGTGTGTGCGCCCTCGCCCTCAATTATTTGTGCCGTTGCCGAACCATAGAGAACAATAGGAAACCTGCCGCTTGCTGCTGGCCTATGCGATCCCCGCCTAAAGCTTTTAACCCGGAGTTGCTCCGAGGAGACTGACCCCAGCTATTGGTATCTGTAAGTCACTTTGACTTTTCATCATTTATTGATTTATGCATTGAGCTGATGCCTTTATTCAAATTCACATTGGCAGGATGTGACCCTTCATAAAATGTGTTTCCCACAAGTGGATTTCGTTGTCAGGACTTTTTTTCGAGGCCTGGATTGATTGCGAAGAAGTTTAGGCATGTTCCTTAACCAAGTCTGTCTGATGATGATGATGACCTAAGTTCCTGTTGCAAAACTTGCACTGAGGTCAGCAGTCTCACATGCTGCTATGATCTCATGGAAATCTGAGAGATGAATGTCTGGGTTAGTTTGTTTGTGTTTATCAGCTTGTATCTATGAAAGTGAAATGCTTGACCACAACCATTTGTTAGCTTCTTTAGGTGCCTTATCCTGGTGGTAACTTTTAAATAAGCAAAGGTGACTAAAGGCTTCAGGAGTACAGGTCAGGCAGGTTGGTCTAGTGTCCCTATTAGGTTGCAATGCAGTTGGTTCTCTGAAGAGGGGCTGGTTGAGCTTCATTCTCTGCCGTGTGATGTCACCTTGACTACGTGTACCTAACCCTGGGCTTCGGCTGGGGAATGTAGGGCGAGTGTTGTGTGTCAACGCTAAATGTTTCTGTTATCTCACTCTAAAGCCTTTTGTCTGCTCTTTTTTTAACGTCTGGTGAAGTGATACTCAAACAAATTTTATTTGCATTTTTGGTGCCCTTTTAATATTCTCATTCTCTCCCTCTCCCTCTCTCTAGCTTGCAGGAACAGCCGTGCTGGCCGTGGGCCTGTGGCTGCGGTTTGACAAGAGAACAGAGGGGCTGTTTGCTGATACAGAGTCTCCCTCTGTCTTTTTCACAGGTACGTAGTCATAAGATCTCCCATTTACAAAGTAAGTCGATCAGACAGATACACATGCATACACAGACTCCATAAAATGTAGTGTACTCCACTACAACGTGTATATAAAGTGTGTGTGTGTGTGTGTACACACACACACACACACACACACACACACACACCATTTAGTACCACCCACTCATGTAAATACACCCCCCATGCCCAAAGACAAACATCCTCGCTGTGCGGCACAGTGTTGATTATTGTTTTGAGGTGAACCAGGTAGCCATGGAAACGGGCCACACCCAACATTTGCCTCCATCTCAGTTTCATGAAGAGTGTGTCACTGTGTGTGTGTGTGTGTGTGTGTGTGTGTGTGTGTGTGGGGGGTTACGAGATCAGAAGATGACAGAGATGTAGTCATGGAGACTGTGTGTATACACACAGAGGTATAGTTGTAGTAAGGAATGATGAAAAATGATCCTCAAGGAGATGCAGGACACAGAGTTAGACAATGGTCAAATGACTCAATTAGTTCAGAAGATTCTCCAATGGTCAGGTGTGTGTGTGTGTGTGTGTGTGTGTATCCGTGTGTCCATCCGTCCATTGTGTGTGTGTGTGTGTCATGATGACATGCTGCCACATTCAGTGCCCAGTTCTCTATTGCCCCACCCTGGCCAAATATCAAAACACACACGCGCGCACACACACTCAAAATACACACCATTCTCCTTTGCCTTGAACGGACAGAGGGGAGTATTGTAGTCCTCTGAGTTTTGTGATTTAGTGCTGTTTATTTCTATTATTTGAGGGTAAGATACGCCTAAGGGTCCGATTCCTGTGTGTGTGTGCTGAACTGGATACGCACTGTTGCTTTTCAAACGTGAAGTTCCTAACAGAAAAATAAGGTTCTTTTGAATTTGAACTTGTACTTTGATGAGGATCTTCACTGAAAAAGAGCTAGGTTGATCTAGGACTAATCTTAACCCTTGACTGGGAAAGAACCCAGCCCTGTGGGTCGGTCGGCCGCTCTGGACTAAACTGCATTCTAAAAGCATGAATGCTGGACGGCGGTATCAGTAGGCTGCTCTCGCCGGCTTGTTGATTTGGCACAGCTCCAGTATCTGTCGCCATTGTTGGCTCCCAGGGTGCATCAGGAGAGGGCAAACGTGTTAATGACCGCCTTCGCACTAAGCACTCAGTGTAGGGGTGAGGACTGCATTCGTGCGCCGCAGCGACGCTTGCGTTGGCTACAGCTGTTGTTCAGCTCAGCCGAGGCACAGAGATGGCCATTTCGAGAGATGGTCTGATTGCTTCAGCCCAGATCCACTCGGAGACGCCTCCTGATGGGTGTGTTCAAAATGGCAAACAGAGGCAAACATTCCCCTTACAAAAGATAAAAAAACTGCAGTTGTCAAAACATGTTTTTCTTTTTTTTGGGTTTCAAAACTGCACTTTTTTTGAGGAATTACTTGCAGTTCTTATGCAGGAATGCAGCATTTTGAACATGACTAAATTGCATTGTACTGCACTTTACTGTAGTGTAGCGTTTTGAATATGAAGCTGCATCGTACTTTACAACCTTTACAAATACTTGTTTTATTTGCCTGAAGTTTACTGAACGTTTGTGTGAACACACAAACCTGCAGATCTCTCAGCGGTCTGCGGAGGTAGCCTAGCTGGACACTGGGTTAGGGATGAGGAGGTAGCCTAGGTAACCTAGCTAGACACTGTGAGGGATTGCCATTTCAACTGGAACAGTTGATGTCAATGTTTACACAAACGTTAAGAGAAAAGGCATCTTTTTTGAATGCTGGCTTTATCGAATATTGTCTGCTGTGTTTGAGGGGCAGCCGTGGCCTACTGGTTAGTGATTCGGACTTGTAACAGGAGGGTTGCCGTTAGGAACGGCTGAAGTGCCCTTGAGCAAGGTACCTAACCCCTCACTGCTCTCCGAGCGCCGCTATTGTTGAAGGCAGCTCACTGCGTCGGCATTAATGTGTGCTTCACCTCACTGTGTGCTGAGTGTGTTTCACTAATTGACGGATTGGGATAAATGCAGAGACCAAATTTCCCTGGAATAAAAAAGAGTATAATATAATTTCCCAGGATAAAAAGAGTATTATTTTTATATATATAGATAGATAGATAGATAGATAGATAGATAGATAGATAGATAGATAGATAGATAGATAGATAGATAGATAGATATACACACTAATACTATGCCTCTGGGTATTGCTCAGAATTGCTCACCGTCTGTGTGTGTGTGTATGTCTGTGTCACAGGCAATTCCTTTACGCACCTCAAACATTTTAAATTTGAATTGATTGCCTGATGGCAGACTCACGAGTTGAGTTAAGAGGCCCTTTGCTGGTGTGTTGCAATTTTATCTCCCAGGTCACTTTGAATAAAGGCATCAGCTCAATGTAAATGTCTTATGGCCCCACCACTTTTGCATAGATAGGCCTATAGTCACCAGTGGAGTTGTAATGTGTTCAGTGCCAAAAGTTAAGCAAGGGTGAAGGAGGGAATTTGTGAATGGGTGTTATATGCAACATGTTAACTAGAGAGAGAGATCGAGATCAAAAAGTGACCACTTGTTGGAATCGACTGGGATCTCTGTGGGCTCTTGACCTCGTCTGTGATCAAGAAGCTGATGTGGCTTGCACTACAGCTTTCCCAAACAGCGGTTTAAAGTCTTTAAAACTTCTAGACACCTGAGGTACATTCAAATTCCAGCAAGCGTTAATGCTGAACATGTTTGTCTGAACGGCTACATTTGAATGATTTTGTGTAAACATTTCATAGAAACTGTAACTCTCCGTCCAACTCCCCACCATGTTCATGGATAACTAATCGCAAACATTTGTGGAAAACTCAAGGCAAACAGAAACCTGCTTGCAAACATTTGCAAACGTTCACCTATATTTGCGAATTTGAACGCACCTCTAATATTGATACCCTTGCCTTGTGACCTTACTGTTGTGATCCTCTGTCGTTAACAGGAGTGTATCTCCTCATCGTCGCCGGAGCGCTCATGATGGTTGTGGGCTTCCTGGGATGCTGTGGTGCCATCCGGGAGTCGCCTTGCATGCTGGGATTGGTAAGTTCTCCTACTGTTTGACATGACAACAGTCACACTCAAAGAGGAAGAACACATAAAATAAGCACACCAAGCTCATATTAATGGAAGTCTTGAACAGTGGCCATGGAAATGCACTAATAGGAGTTGAGCCTGGTGTAGGACGGCTGTACAAAGGTCTGTTATCTAAGGAAAACCTCCCTTTCCTTTAGCCGTATCTAACGGATTCATTTTTGCAAGGAATGTTTACAAAACCACTTAAGTAATGTTGCTGACCTACAGGAAGCCATCCAGTGATCACCATGTTTGGACCTGAATGAGCTTAGCCAGAAAGACAAGCAAACTATGACACTTGAACTGGAGCCATCCTAATGCATCCTTCTTAATGTCAGTCACAAAACAGACGGGGTGACTGATTTAAACCAATCCATTAATCCAATCTCCAAGCTGCAATGTAAACAAATCAGTTAGATTGGTTCAGTCAGTGCACAAAGAGAAAGAAGAGATTGTCTTTGGCACTAGTGTCATTCTGCATGCCCATCATGTGAGGTCAACACTGTTCCATTGTTGCGTGGAGATTTCTCATCCTTGTTGCCTATCTAGAGTGTCAGACAGAAAGTTTTGCTTTTGAGGTTCACAAGGTCACATTTTGCCTTTGAAGTGCACAAGATGACTTGTCTTCTGTTGGTCTGACTAAATGACATTACCAACGGCAGTGAAGGAAACCCTACCTATTTGAGCACCTGCATCAAACACTCTGACCTAGCCGTAGGCCATCTTCTGTGTGGGGCAAACATTAACTTGCTGGTTAAATGTTTTGTTTGCGTAATTTAACCTATTTGACTTTTTTGTCCCACCAGTTCTTCTTCTTCCTGCTGCTGATCTTCGCTGCGGAGGTGGCTGCAGGTATCTGGGGCCTGTCCAACAAAGGCAAGGTGAGTACCATGAAAATGACCCCCTTGATTTACAGAACGATGACCGTTCAAAAGAACAATTAACTAGGCTCCGATATGAGCTACACCAGGCGCGTAACTGAAGCGTTCCGTTCGCGTAGCGTCTGCTGCAACAATTAGCTGCCACTGTAATCAATGGTAGTAGCTACAGTACACCAGATGTGATAGTGGCGCGTACGTTCGGAAAAAATAGACCAGTCTTTTAAAATGGATTTTACGTGTCGCGAACGGAGCACTTCAGTTACGTGCCTGGTGTAGCTCATACCGGAGTCTCTAACTGGTTCATTTCTATTGGTTGGAATTTGGAAGGGACCGCCAGCATATCACCAATTCTAGAACTTTTTAAAACCAAACGTGAGGGAGCATTCCAGGTAGAAGCAGTAATTGCCCCATGAACCCTGTTCATGACAGCTTTGCATATTTTTCTTTAAACGCAGGTGGTGGAAGAAATTCAGACGTTTTACAGAGAGACTTATCAAAACTACTTAACGACCAAACAGGATGCCCTGAAGGCCACTCTGAAAGCCATCCAGTTTGGGGTAAGTCAAACGGGCTGTTTGTCTGTGTATGGGCGAGACTGAGGAACCATGACGCCTTAGACACTGAGTGTTCCAAATGCTCAATTCTGTGGTCATATTGCAATAGTAGTTATTGAATAACACTTTTGGAAAATATAGCACTGGTGTTATGTGCAGTGATGTCATGACAACCTCCCTCTCCCTCTCCTGAACCTGATTTGGATAATTTTCTTCTCTTGTCAGCTTGACTGCTGTGGACTCACCGGGACGATTGCAGATGCCACACTGGCCTCAGACACCTGTCCCAAGAAGGAAGGGTTGGAAATGCTCATCACCACGGTAACGTGCTGTCAATCATTAAAATCTGTGTTAAAGCAGCTGTAGAATGGAAAACCATTTTTACCTTGCCTTTTTGATTAAGGGGAGAGCAGTGCGTAGACACAAAGATATCATGAAACGAAAACACAGTTGTTTCCTTCTTCTCATCTCTCAACTTTGAAATGATCACAAAAAAACATGCTTCCTCTGATACAATTTACTCATTTTTAAAGTTTCATTTTGCTCTTGATCTTGAAATATTTTCTTTGTTTGTTTTGTTTTTCATTAGAGTTGCCCAGCTGCAATTGATGAGATGTTCGGCTCCAAGCTTCATGTGATAGGAGGAGTTGGCATTGGGATTGGCGTCATCATGGTGGGTTGCCACTCTCTTACCACACACACACACACACTTCATACTTTGGCATTTAATGGGAATATAAATATATATTTAATCTAAATCCATCTTTGAAAAACTGTCCCTGAAACTAAGATGGAGATCCATGAAAAAATGAAAAATTGAACCATCTCCGATTGTATTGTAGACCTATCGGTTATGCTGCAACATTAGCAGCATAATTGAAGTTGTGAACACGCTTGGCTCTGATAACATAAATGTCAAGTGTTCAAACAACAGGAATGTGGTATGGGTCATAAGCATCATCTCTCTCCCTGTCTTAGATCTTTGGCATGATCTTCAGTATGCTAAAGAGCAAGAGTAGTAATTGTGTGTGTGTGTGTGTGTGTGTGTGTGTGTGTGTGTGTGTGTGTGTGTGTGCACTCTCTCTCCCTGTCTTAGATCTTCGGCATGATCTTCAGTATGCTGTTGTGTTGCGCCATCAAGAGAACCCGGGATATTGTGTAAGGCCGTCATCACCATGGAAACTCCTGATCCATGCTGTTAATTTATCCAGTGTGTGTGCGTTTGCACAAATGCACGCACACGTGTGTGTTTGTTTGTATGCTCATAACTACAGTTTGAGGATCACTGCTTCAACAACACGTATCCCTGTTGTCTTGTTTTGGTCATCAAATGCCATGTACCCCAAGCTATTAGAACATTAATGAACTCTGTATTCTAGCACACCACAACGCTCCTTGAGGGGTTGGGGGTAAGCCTCAGATGGGGAAAGCCTAGTCTCCCAGTCTGGCCTAATCTACTGTATATGTTACTATAAACAGTCCAAACCACTGATTTATTTTACTCTTATGTTCCGAAGGCCTGCCTCATGTACATGCTTTATATTTTGGTGTGAAAGAGTCGCTTTTGAGTACTTTTTGTTTTGCTATATATGGTGCATTTACCCAGAGATGTCTTTATTTCTTAAGCCATGAATTAACTTTTTTTTTCTAATGTTTTAATTTTTGGAGATCTGATTTTATAAACACAATTTTATGTATCTATTTTGATGAACAAAAATGATGTGTAATAGTCCTGAATTACAAATTGAAATGTTCTAATGGATCTAAAGGCTTCTCTCTCTCATTCATTTATTTTTCTGTTTTTGTCAAGTAAAATAATGCTTTCAAAACAACCTCAAATTAGACAGTCATAATTACTCCCAGACTTTAAATTGGGTTAAATTGTGTCTCAATATAAAAATAAGTTGACATTTAACTTTCAAAAGTCATCTCGAGTTTATACCCTCATTCACCATCTCAAATGGTGCAGTGTTCCGGGTCGTAATGGTGGCAGTGCATCACCCAGGTGGGTGCTACACATTGGTGGTGCAGCTTCTCCTTTCACTGTAAAGTACTTTGGGTGCCTTGATAAAGCACTACAACAATGCAACTTGTTAGACTTGTAGAACTAGGCCTACTCCTCAGGAAACAGATCTTATGGCAGAGGTGCCATTTTACTGCTGTGAAAGTCTTGAGACGCTCTTTGGTTTAAGGTCACGGTTCAGAGAACTCACTATGATTTAATCCCCAGTCCTGACAGTGTAACTGTCCCATGCGAGTGAGGGAGAGGTAGTTTGAATTTGTTGAAGACCACCTCATCTATAAGTATAGTGTATAAGTATATATACTCTTTTGATCCTGTGAGGGAAATTTGGTCTCTGCATTTATCCCAATCCGTGAATTAGTGAAACACATTCAGCACACAGGTGAGGTAAAGCACACACTAATCCCCGCGCAGTGAGCTGCCTGCAACAACAGCGGCACTCGGGGAGCAGGGAGGGGTTAGGTGCCTTGCTCAAGGGCACTTCAGCCGTGCCTACTGGTCGGGGTTCGAACCGGCAACCCTCCGGTTACAAGTCCGAAGCGCTAACCAGTAGGCCAAAGCTGCCCCCCAAATATAGCGCAAAGGCTACATTTGAACTTCAGCTCGGCACACCATATGCCATCCTCCCAATCAAGGTCGTAATGCTTTGCCTCCCCACCCATATTCAAAATGTCCCTCCAATATCAAGACATAAATTGTTAGGCTACAGTATTATCACTCACTGTTGTGCAAAATAATCACTTGTTACAAACTGGAAAATTGTATGCTAAATGGTTAAATATATGACAGAGGAAGGGAGTAGTTTGTTTGTTTAATTTAAGGCCATTTCCGCAACTAAGGCTATTTAATGGCCAGAGCATTGTGTGTTATAGAAACGTAAATATGTTTTTTAAAATATATGCTAGTAAGATATTCTAAAACCTTCAAAGGTGGGAGCTTAATAAAAACATCAGCAATTGAACTTTGATGACAAAACTGTTGTCTTTTAGTTTTCAAGGCAGGGCAACAGATCAAAATGTCTCACTGACGGGTGTTTTGCAAAATTGGCAAGATGGAGGATCTTCGCCACTCAATAGAAAGCCATGAGTAAGTCTTGAATGTCCTATACGGCATCTGGTATAGACTATTTGATCGTGTCTGGATTGAAAAGAAAAAAAAGTATCTTCCTTACAGTAGGATGGATTTCTAATAGCTTGTGGCTAGTACATTGGTCGAAAGAGAGTACAGAAGTGAGACCTCATCCAAGTGAAGAAACATGACAGAAAATTGCCAGGAAAACAGACTTGACTTGCATAATGATCCTCTTTTGAGTCATCGCTTACTGTACCGTAAGTGCCTAACTATTAGCCGAGGTTTATACATTAATTTTGCAAAGTTTCTTCAGCTATGAGGTCAATACACGGGGACTGTTAATATGGTTTTGTTTTTTTAACTTGGATAAAACACTGTCCTGCGGTTTGTGCACAATGCGGCTAATACACAGGACATTACTGTATGTGAAAGTTGTAGAATACCATGGAATTCTAAAATACCAAGTGAAAGTGCAGATGTACAGACTGGTTATTAATACACACTACCACTTATCTCCATCCTTCCAATCTAGTTAAAGCAGAACAATATGACAAGTACATTCAAAGGGGTATTTTAATGATGAAGAAAATGTACAAAACCCTTACAGTCTTACCAAACAACAACAAAAAAAATGATGTGAATGTCCACACCTCAAAAATAAGTTTAAAACCAAGAAAAGACCAATAAAAACAATTGTGTCTAGAATAGAAAATGACAAAAAATATTTAAATTTAATAAAAAATAAACAGCCAATCAATCAGTGGCTAAATTTGTAATGACATCAGTGACTACAATTATTTTTAGGCAAACCGCTTTCTTCAGACAAACTGCTGTGTTGAAAGACAGGGCAACTCCACTCCATTTTAATGCCCCCACCTACCCACCCAGCTGTGTTGAAGGACAGGGCAACTCTACTCCATCTTAATGCCCCCGATCCACCCACCCAAACAGTGCTTTATTTGACCTTTTGACCTTGTAGCCTACACACTGTAAAACAGGAAACTCTGAAGTTGAAAGTACCAGATTCCAATCATCCTCATTTAACCTCCCTTATTTTCTCCCATTCAACAGACGAACAAACAAACAAAGAAAAATTAAAAAAACAATAAGAGTGAGAAAGAGAAACAGAAAGATAAGACTTTCATTTCAGGGACAGGAACCACAAACAGATCCTGTGCAGTTCAGGTGTCAGCCATTCCAGTCGATTATCTAAAGCCTAAAACAGCCTTAAGGACCTGCCTGAAATTCACCTACAAAAATGACCCAAAGCTGCCATCTCCGCCCAAATAATGAGATCTGGATCTCCTTATATGGGCAAAGATGGCACCAGGATTTCCTTATATGGGCAGTTTTGGGGTCCTTTTTGTAAGCAAACTTCAGAAGTTTATCCAAAGTGCTTCCCTGTCCTGACACACGCACACGTACACGCACACGCACAGCAGGTGGAACCACAAATGTGTAACCATTTAACTGAAGCACAGAACAGAGCCTTTTTCTAATTGAGTGTCCTAAAAATCAGAAGTGCTTAAATCATCAAGAGTGGTGTTGTCAATTTTCATGTAGTACTAAAACTACTTTTTCTTTCCTCAAAGAAAGGGTCAATTTAAGATGCATGAGAATGGCAGGACATGGGGAACAGAGGTGTCATAAGGGGGGGGGATTATGGAGAGGAAGGTCCGTCTTGTGTGTGTCGGTCAATCCTCTACGCTAATAGTCTTTTAATCGAGGACAGTGAAGAATCAATTTAGATAGATGGCGATGGGAGAAAGACAGGAAACACAGAGCATGAATACCACCCCCACAGAAAAAAAAAAATGAGAAAAAAAAATAAGGAAGTCACCCCAAGCTGATGAAGAGTAAAGTAAAACTCCAGAGGGCAGGGAGGACCTGAGGGTGGGGCCAGGCAATAGTCTCTTTCAGAGATCAACACTGAGGGAAGAGACTTGTCAGAGGTCAGTGTGTGTGCTGGACTGGTCAATCCTCTATAGTAAAAAATAGAAAAGAGTCTTTTTCAGAGGAGACCTCCAGGTTCCTGTTTGGAGAGGAAGTGAGGGCGGTGAGCGAAGTGGGTGGAGTCCGTGTCGTAAGATGGTGGGCAGTAAGTGCGGTCAGTCCTCCATGGTAAAGTCAAACGGCTGGAACTGACCGCGGACCTGCTTGGTCAAGACAGACACACACGCATACACACAGACAGACAGACAGAGACACAGACACAAGGAAATGTTATGATTAACGTTAGAGTTAATTGGTCACCGATTGGTCAGTTCGACGGTCAGTGAGTCAGTCCCCCCCTCATAGGGAAGTCAAAGGCCTCAAACTGACAGCAGATCTGCTTGGTCAGATATCTCACTCTCACACATAGGACCAGTTTCATCAGATCACACACACACGACCTGTTTGATCAGAACACACACCCATGACCGGTTTGATCAGAACACACACAGACCTGTTTGGTCAGCTCCTCCTCTTCTTCGCGTGTGTATTTACAGTCCTTCCAGTCGGCCCGCGTTGGGATGTTCAACACCGCCTCACTGGCCAACACCTCTCTGAAACACACACACACACACACACACACACACACGTTAGCTCTAGAGTGAACTGGTTACAGAGTACATATATGTGGGGATATAAGAGCCTCTTGCTGCCTACCGTCCGAACTGCAGGGGGAAGTTCTTCTTTATCCTGTAGAAGAGCTTCTCTCCTGAGTCCAGCTCCACATAGAAGTACGGAGTCCCAGGAGGAGCAATCTTAGCAAGGCCAAAAAAAAGTTAGAAAACTGAATGACTGTCAACAGAAAAAAAAGTTCTAAAACACCAACAACAAAAAAAACAAAACCCCACCACGCTAGACAAGAGGCTAGCTTGGTGGCGTTGGTTATTTTTGTCCTCATATTCCAATAAAATTGCTTAATAGCTTTATAAACACAAGACACATTTGTATGAATTTCCACTCCTCATGTTTTGACCAACTCTGGAAATATTTTTTTTCCCACAGAGAAACATTTCAACATCTCATCGGCCCACTGATCACGTCTTCTTAGATGGATCTCACAGGCACGTCATACTCATGTTATATTGGGAAATAATTAGTAGTAAAGGTCACAGGAAGGACCACCAACCACCAACACCATCCATGTGAGTCATTCTCTCACCAGAAGCAGAAGTGGGAACAAGCCTGAGAGAAAGCTTGTGATTGGCTGACGGAGCTCTGGTGCTCTCAGCACTGTGACCTGTGATTGGCTGTGTGGCGTACCTGCTTCAGATCTGTGTGTTCTGGAATTTCCATGAGCTCAATTTGCTGCTCTTGTGCCTGCACCATGAAGGCTTCTTTCAGGTCCTCCGTAGCACATTTATCCAGCGGCACTGGGACTGCCTGTGTTTGTTTGTGTGTGTGTGTGTGTGTGTGTGTGTGTGTGTGTGTGTGTGTGTGTGTGAGAAGAGTAAAGAGGGTGGGGGTCAGTCATTACAGCCGTGAACTTACAATACAATAAAACTTTGTTATGGGTGAAAGGGGTTTTGTGCTACAGCAAGAGCAGAGATTCCATGCATCTTCAGCGCCATCTGCTGTTCATGTACTGTAAGCACAAGCAGGACCACTGGGGGAAATGGGTTTCTGTACCAGGACTTTATACATGCCCAAACCCTCCAATTAAATTTCAGTTTTCAAAATGATCTCAGACAACCCCCCTTGCCAATCAATATGTTTGACCAGATATTTCTGATCACTTGTGAAGAATGTGTGAAGGTCACAACTCTCTTTCTTTGAAGACTGTATCTAATGACCACTGCAGGCAGTCAAAATAAGAACCCAGATTACAAACACACACACAAACAAAAAAACAAAAACACCTGACATGAGGACACAATCTGTATAGCGTGGTTTTCACCATCATCGGGACACGAAGGCCCTCAGACCACACTTCTCGTCACGACAGGACAAAGCATCGACACACACACACACACACACACACACACACACACACACACACACACACACACACACGGCCTGTCCTGCTCAGACTTAAACTGATGACTGATGGTGTGGGAGAGAGCAGGCGTGCGGACACAGCTGGGGTCTCAAGACTGTGCCGGACTCTCCCTCCGCTGCTGTGTGTGGAGTGGCGGGGCTGACCTGGGGTCTGGGCAGGCCAGTCCTGTGGGCCAGCTTCCACAGAGGCTACTACTCACTCACACACACAGTTTCCATAGAGACCACTACTACTACACACACACACAGCTTCCACAAAGACTACTACCACACACAAGCAGACACGGAGAATACTGCTACACAAACACACACACCACGGAGAATACTCCTACACAAACACACACACACACACACACCACAGAGACTACTACTCCCACACACACCTGCCACAGAAACTACTGCCATGTCCACACACACACACACGTGGTGGCCCCACTCTTTACTGATACATGTAATTGTGCCTTTTCACACCTTGCTATAATTGTATCATCAGTTTTTACAGAACTGAATGTGTCTGCAATAGATGTAAATAGTAACAACTAAATGTTTTGATTAAGAAATTAAAAATGATACGAAAAAATGACCTCTACCAAACCCACCCCATCTTGCCATCCTACACACACACACCACATAGCCTACTACTCCCATACACACACACACACACACACACACCACAGAGCCTACTACTCCCACACACACACACAGAACCTGTAGCTGGAGGTGCTGGCTGCGGTAGTTCCTCTCGAAGAGCACACAGCGTTTGCCGAGGCTCTTGTAGAACTTGCGCACGGCGCTCTTGTACTTGTCCAGCTCCTCCACCACCTCGGACGCCAGCTCCACCACCGACTGGTAGTGGCCAATGGGCAGCACGAGCAGGTGGTCCGGGGTCAGACAGCCTTTGGCCAGGGCCAGATAACACTGGGGGAGGGAGGACGGACACACACACAGACACACACGATTCAAGTTGGACAGTGACGAGGAGATTTGAAATAGTTTAAGTCAATAGTGAAAATATAGCATGGATCTGTACTACAAACTAAAATGATGCATAATAAAACATTCATGTACACATAAGCACATGCACATTAAAAGACCTACACGAGCACACGCGCACACACACACACACACACACACACACACTCCCCTTAGGAGATCTACGTACACTCACACACACACACACGTCAGGAGACCAACATGCGCAGGCTAGAGTGTGGCTACCCGACCCGAGCCCGACGGGACCCGACAGGTCAGGTCGGGTTCGGATAAATATTTAGAAATTATACTCAGTTTCGGTTCGGGTTCAGACACATGGGGGCGATACGCATTGGCCACTTTACATGTGAAATAGCTTATTATGTTGGGTAACCAACAGAGGCCTATTGCACAAAACTAGGATAAGGGATTAAGCCGGGATATCTTGGTTATCCTGGCTCAATTTATCCGTGATCCAGTTGCACAAAAGCAGGATAGGGGGCAGCAGGATATGTTATGGTATAAGTTACCATGGTAATTTATTCTGTGGAGCTTCCAGGATCTATTTAATCTCATCCCTTATCTCAGGCAGCAGTCACCACAAACGGAAACCAATAGTTATTCCACTGCCCACTACACATTGTTATCACATATAACTAGACCCACTGTCATTATTTAAATGTTTATGATCATTAATTCACTTTTACATACTCGCCATTCCCGACCTGTCATGCGACAATGTGACGTCACAGGAGTGCCTAACCATTTTGCGCGTGGTGGTCGCGGAACTAGTTGTAATATTATCCTAAACAGAGGTGTTGCTGTTTGTTGCTGTTGTGAAAAGGCTATCGCTACCTACTTCACACCGTAGAAGAAGCAATGAAGCCGCTCTAGTTGCCATGGTGAATCAGTGAATCTGTGATCGGTGGCGGGGTCTATTTGAGGGAGCCATGAGTGCGCACTTATCCAGGATAGGTTTCACCTGGCTTGATGAATCCGAGTCTGCTCATCCTGGCTTGCTCGTTGTGCAACCAATTAAGCCTGTACGCTCTTGTTTTGGATTCATTGAGCGCAGCTCAATAACTTATCCCGGATGTCTTAATTCTGCTTTTGTGCAATAGGCCCCTGGTCTGCGAGTGTCTCCTGTGTGCAAGATTTCTTTATGTATTCCGTGACAATGCATGCGCATTTCAGACTTGGGTGTTGTTAAAAGTTGTTAGCCTATCGGGAGATTAAGATCAAAGAAAACAAAGAGAATTAAGTGTAGGCCTAGTATGTGGAGGCAGGCCTATTTGCGGTGCATACTGTGGTAAAGACTACCGTTATAAGGCAGTCTCGTTCAATTGAAGGAGAGGATTTCCTTCAATTGAACGAGAGATTTGAGTTGCCCCAATTAACGTTGATGTTGCATAGGCTATGGATCAGTGACAGAAGGACTGTAGTTTCAAAGACTGTTGCAGTTCATTTTAAGCCTTTTCGTCAATGGTAAGACTAGAATTCTATTTCAACAGGCTAGGCTTGCTGGGGCATCTTATGTTAATGTGCGCTGTGTGACCTGTGTGACCCGCGTGCGTGCGTGCGTGCGTGCGTGCACCCCTCCCCCCCCCCCCCACCCCCCACACACACACTTTAACTCACGTGTGTTCCGATGCTGACAACCAGGTGCTTCTCCACCTCTGGACTGGCCAGACAGAACCAGCAGGGCCCGGTAGGCTGAGCTGCGGACACAGAGGGACGAGAAACCAGCAGGATGCTCAATGGATGGAATGACAGACAGACAGACAGACAGACAGACAGACAGACAGACAGACAGACAGACAGACACTTACGGGGCTTGCGTGGCTGTTTGGGCTGCTGGTGGTGCTGTCTATCTGGAAAGCTGTCTCCATCCGACTGCCTCTTCCTGCCCAGCTCCTGCCCCTGCCCCCCCTGGTGCCCCTGACCCGGATACCCCTGCCCCTGTCCTTGATACCCCTGCCCCCCTGGTTGCCATGGTTCCCCCGATGCCCCTGGTGCTGACGGTGGTGCTGATACTGTGGCTTCTTTTTCAGGTCAAAGAAATACTGAGACGCTGGCTCCTCCTTTAGAGCGGCACACACACAGTAGAAACCAATGAGCTCAACATCACATTTAGTATATATACTAAACTGAACAAAATATTAGCAGATTTCAACAACATTAATTTCAAAATATCTCAGAAGAGAATAGACTTATTAGAGATAGAGAATTAAAAAAAGAATAGAGAATAGACTAGAGATCTAGAGAATAGAACTTCAATAGAGAATAGACGAGAGACACAGACAGACACACAGACAGACACACACACACACACACACCTCAGCTGCATGGATAGGTTTCTGTCCATCCTTGACAGGTCTTCTGTAGGGATTCTCTGTGACGTCCTGGGGTTGTTTAACTAGTTCTGCAGGGTCCATGTTCTTCATGGGAACGATGTTGAAAGCATATAGATACTGGAAAGGGAAAACACACGCACACACACAGGTATAAATAAGAAAGCCATTACTTGGACCGCACGATCAGTGGGCAAGAAGACAGGGTTAAGAAAACTCACCTTCTTCTTGGCAGGATTGTTGACTGTAGCGAGTGCAATGAACCGACTAACGTGCTGAGCATTCTCCTGAAGGACTAGGTGGTTCCTAAACAGAATCCAAAAGGTACAAGCAATACTTATGGGTCAATAATTATAGACAAAAATGCATTACCACATCAAGCACCGTCTATATAAAACACATAGACGTTACAAGGAGGATAGCATGGGAGTTGTGAGGTTGAGATTTTTACATCGTAATATGCAATTTGTCAAATCACAGTATGAAATGTAACTAAAATACATCACATTACATAATAATAATTATTTAGCAACACTGCCATGATCTCATCTTTGTCATCTAACAGGATCAGGTGTGACTCACCTGTAAGGCAGCCTCTCGTAGTTGACTCCCTCCACACCTGCGAAGTGATAGCGTGGCTTCAGCTGGTACGCAAGGCTGGCGATAGAGGACACTCCACAATACCTTGGATCCACTTCCTGAAAAGGAGCCAGACGCATGGAGTGAGAGCTGGATAAGCATGTCTATCAGTGCAAGTAATGTAGACAGACAAACAAACTGTAGGATCCTTTCAGTTTGGAAGATGCATCATGATTGTGTTTGCTTTGTGGTCATTTGTATAGGCTTTAATTGCTACATTTCTGAACATGAAGTTATGTGGCAATCAAAACATCCAGAAGTACTTTAATTGTTCACAATCTTTAAGCCTTATACTTTCCAGACTCTGAGGTATGATTTATGAAAGTGAATGAATAACAAATTAAAACCTCAAACTAATTTTACATTCTTTGGGAACTATATAAACTTAGATAAAATGAAATAACCTCAAACTAACTATGCCATTCTATAGGAACATGGCTTCTCCTTCTCCCACATAGCCATTTAATAAATAAAGCCTAGGAATACATGTGGGATTCAAACATTTCTTACAGGGCCCTGTTGTCCTAAACTGAAATCCTATGTTGAAAAGGGAAGGAGTTCTGCTATGATAAATAAAGCCTAGGAATCCAAGCAGGCCTCAAACTTTTCTTACAGGGTTGTTGCCATACTGCCAGACACCATGAGGCCACTGGGACGTGAGCAGGATGTCCACCCCTTTAAACTTGGAGCTGCACACCAGGGGCTCGACCAGGGCGGACAGATCTTTGGGGGAGAAGCAGTGTGACGGCGCAGGCTCCTGCCGGGCTTCCCGCCCGCTCACGTAGGCGATCTGGAGCCCAGACGCGCCGGTGAAGATCCCCCTGCGGCCTGGGAGAACGAACAAGAGGAGGGCCATGATGCAAAGACTTCCTGTGCTATAGGAAAAGCACCAATGTTCAGGTTCTGAGTGGAATGTTTTAAAGTTGCTCAAAGCTCACCCAGATAGATGATGTTCTCAGCCAACTCACATCCATCTGCACTGGGGAAATACTTGACCGTGTCATAGCTTGCAGCCCCAAGCACATAAGTGTGAATGGGGGCTAACACAAAGATATAAAGATAAATGAGATTAGATTAATAACTGCAGTAAATTAGCTGAAATTCAGGAGTGTCAAGACACCAACATAATTGAAGAAAGTGAAGAGAGGAGCAAGATTCTGGCCAGGTCTAACTCCAGTAATTTACCTTTCTTCGCTCCCGATTTATACTCCTCCCACTCTGCTTGAGCCTCTGCAGACGAACCAAAGAAATCTCCAACGCAGAGCAGCAACTAAGGGGAAGGACATTGTGCTGTTAACATAACGACATATATGTAGCATATCGGCAGAATCGACTGAAAAAGGAGATCTCAAACTGCCAACGACAGCAACTTAAGTTACATCAAACTGCCCGCTCTTCTTCTGAATGGTCCTCACGCGGTTGAATAAAGCATTAATTCTTCCTTCCACGTCCCCACAGGCCAATCTAAAAAACAACACACACACACACACACACACACACACACACAAGCTATACATTAACGTTGTGTCTTTCAGGAGGACTACATTAACGCATACCATTACTCTAAACAAACGTATCAGCATTATTAAGTTCAACGCCACCTAACCCTACAGCATGGTGACAGCAAGCCTGCTAACTTGTTAGCCGCATTAGTTTCAGCTGACCGTTAGCTACACCTTTTCCAGGATAAACCTTCCATAGAACCCAAATGAGAAAATACATTACAAATACACTTACACACGCAAGGCCTGCTCTCCCATAACGCTAAATATGGAAAGCCAATCCCACAGGTGGCGACCGCTAAATTTTGGGTTTGAATCTTATGTACACACTGCGAGAGTGAGTACGTCAACTATTTCATACCGTGTGTAGAGAAAAAACTCAAACTTATTGTGTTCCGATGCTGTCAAATAGCAATATGATCGCTAAGCACCATGTTAATGAATTCTTTTAAATATTTTAAACTATGAAATGCTATTATTAAATTCATTATATACTCGCTCGATCCACTCTATGCTACGTCTTTCATGAACAAACACATAACTTTTTCTACTCGGATGGTAAATATGAGAGTACTTCCTGTATTTTCAAAATAAAAGGATGTGCATGCATTACAGATTTAACAAATGGACTAAACCACTAAATGATAGTAAATGTTTTAAAGTAGATACCATAATATATTTGAAATAGCATTAAAATAAAATTAATTTACATATTTTCCCCATGAAACATACTCTATCTAAATGGAAATAATATTATACAATCCTTTATTTTGAAGTCCCAAAAGGGATTTTTTTTTAGATGTGTCACACCGTGGTCACATGAAACTAAACTTGAAAAAAAAGGAAAGCTGCTGTAAGAAGAAATGAAATTGTACCTAAATGATAGCTGATATTAACCCGTTGATAACGTAGTATTACATTGTGGATAAGAATAGCAACGTGGAAAAAGAACTGGAAGAGCAAAGCGAAACATGGACGAGGATGGACTGCCCATAGTTGGCTCTGGAGTAGATTTGACAAAGGTTAGCTTAGTGGCTAACGTCAGTTATCAGCTGCTGCATAGTAATCTGTATTGCAATCAGTTTACTGTACCAGAAGTACCAATGGTTTAATCATGTATGGTTACCTGGTATATATAAGTAAATGCACATATTTAAAAAAAAAAAAAAGCTTTTTGAAGGTGTGGTGTTTCTGAAATTGACTCTGTCGCTGCCCTGGATAGCTTTTGGGTATTGCTTCTATCGTGTTTGCACTGTTTTCACAGTTTTTGTTGCATTGGTTGGTCAACAGGTTCCTGCTATACAGCAAAGGAGAATTGTTGCCTATTTGAACCAGTTCGTCGTTCACACCGTTCGGTTCCTAAACCGATTTTCAACGGTTTGCGAGGAGGTGAGATTATGAAAAACTCCTAATAGAATGAAGTGTTAGCCTGGATGACATCAGACCGCTTCAATTTGCTAACAGTTTCATTTTGGTTCTCCCAGGCGAATGAAGTGTGCAAGTCTTGTTTAGAATTAACAAGTTTTTTTTGTACCCAATAGAAACTAGCCACCATATCTCTACGAATACAGCAAATCGAAACCACTCTCAGCATTTTGGAAGCAAAGGTAAACAACTACCAGACATCTTTTCTTTGACTTTTGCTTTGCATTACATATATCAATGTGAACACAGTGACGTGTGTGTGCCTCTCTCTCTCTCTCTCTCTCTCTCTCTCTCTCTCTCTCTCTCTCTCTCTCTCTCTCTCTCTCTCTCTCTGTGTGTCTCTCTGTGTCTGTGTGTGTGTGTGTGTGTGTGTGTGTGTGTGTTTTAGCTGTCCTCTATTCCTGGACTGGAAGATGTAAGGGTGGAGGGAGGGGCTGAGAGACCGGCAGCTACTGAAGCCAACGGACCAGTGGCCCCCTCTGCCTCCGCCACTGGTCACACAGGCACACCTGCCGCTCCACCACCAGCACCTGCAGAGGTAAACGCGCAACGCACGCTCAAGTATCACTTCTGCCTTATGTCATTCTCCCCCCATTCTTCCCCATTTCATGAAACTACAGTATGAGTGACAGATAGTTTCATACCGCAAACCAGTGGCCTTAACTGTCTCCCAAGGCCTGTATTGTGCCTTACAGAGGAGTCTAAGGGTGTTTTCACACCAACAGACTTTAGTTCGTTTTAATCGAACTCGAGTGCGTTTGAGCCCTTGTTTCGGCTTGTTTTGTGTTGGTTGGAATGCAACAATCACACTCAGGTGCACACCAAATTGATCGGTCCGAGACCTCCAAAAACAGGTGGTCTCGGTCAGCACCATCTAATGAACTCTGGTGCGGTCCTGCTGGTGAGAAAGCCATCAGGTCCAACGGTCTAGTTGTAGTGAATTATGGGAGTTAAGATCATTAAAATTAGGTACATTTCATTTCCTATTCACTTTCGAAATAAATGCCATGCACGATTGGTCCTAATAACGTGAAATGTGGATGTGTGAGGAGATACAAACAATGTTTCATACATGTATGGTCGGCTGAGTAAATCAGATTATTTTCTAGCTGCAGTCACGACTAGTTTCCAAACTCCACAATTGGCAAATGCAAACAATGAGCCAAGATCGCCCCGCAAAACTGTCACTCCAGTGTGTAGCCTACATCGGAATTGCCGGAAGAAACACCTGAGGGAGCTGTCTGCTCAATTTCCACGCAGTTTGGTCCGCCTAGAAACATTATGTGTGTGAAACCGAACCGGACCAAAGTTTGTTTGCAACATTGTACCAATTTATTACCTGCTGCGGATCAAATAACCAAACTATAGGTCTGAAAACGTCCTTATTCAACTCCAGTCTAATTTCTTAATTGTTGGAATCACTGACTGGTTCATCATCACCTATAAAAGATTCCATTATTATGGGCGGTGGTGGTCTAGTGGAGTTGGAGCTCCAAGTGTAATGCTAGAAATTCTCAGCATGGCACTTAACCCTGAGTTGCTCCAGGTAAATAGCCAGTAAATAGCCTCCATTATTAGTTGCTGGAAAAGAGCTTCAGCTAAATAATGCCTAAACACACCGGAATGAAAACTGCTCAATGCAACCTCTCCAACATAAAATTCAAAATATATGATGCTGCCCCCCCCCCTCTCTCTTTCTCACACACACACACACACACACACTCTCTCTCTCTCACACACACACACACACACATACATACACATATATCCATGCACACTGCACAGTATGAAACTCCAAACTATATCATCTCAGTAAGTAGTGCAGATGAACAGATGTTTTATGAGTTATTGTTTTATGAGTTATTGTATTCACATGCTTTGCAACTCAAGAGAAGTTGTTGCTGTTTGTCTGCTACAGCCTCTTCATCAAACGCCAGAGCCGGCCGCTGAGCCGAAGGTGGAGAGTGTGGAGTCGAACGCCATGACCGTGGCCAAGGACCCACGCTACGCACGCTACCTGAAAATGGTTCAAGTGGTATGTGCGCTGTATTAAGCCTAGTTTATACTCCCTTTGCATGCATGAATGAAGACGTCAGTTTCATTTGTCCATCCGTGTTGTTTGAATTCAGAAGTCGAAGTATGATAATGTTTATCATAAATGAGGCATCAGGAGTATAGAAAGCAAAACGCCTTTAGTTGACCACATCCTGTTGCTGTGGTTAACCAGCACACAAGTTGTTTCAGCGGACATTATTTTTAGACAAGAGTTTTGTGTATAGGCCGCAGGACAGTGTTTTATGCAAGTTAAAAACACAAAACCATATTAATACCATAATTAACTGCCCCCGTGTCTTAACCTAATTGCTGAAGAAATTTAGCAAAATCAATGTATAAGCCACGGCTAAAAGTTGGAAAATTACGGTATTGCTGCATTATTTGATTTGTCATTTTGTGAAGTATGTGCCATGATGCATGGTAATTTTGCACTCTAAAAATTGATTGATTGATTGATTGACAAGTGTTGATTGTTAGGTTACGGGGACGCTGGCGACGCACGCCGCTCCGTCTGGCATCATAATTTTATGTAATGTCATGTTTATTTTTTGTATTGGTTTGTTTAGTTAAATGTTTTCCCTATTTATTTACGCTATTTTTGATAGTTTTCGTGTTATTCTTAGTCCTTTTTACTGCTTCTAAGTCAGCTGATGTCGTTGACCTTTGTCCATTGGGAGCTTGCTATGGCTAGCTTTTGCCCTAGCTGGGCATCGGACATCCTTCCATCCATCCGTGAGCGGTGCAGCACTTCACTGTCTGGTCGAGGGGATCTCGGGACAGCTGGACCCTAGGCTACTCTAAAAGATCTGCCGTTAGGCCACCGAGCTGTTGCTGACCTGCAAGCTGCCATGCCAACTGCAGACTAACTGGGCCTCTGACATCCTTCCATCCATCCGTGAACAGTGCACTTCAATGTCTGGCCGTGGGATCTCTCGGGACAGCTGGACCTAGGCTGGACACTGCGAAAGATCTGCCGTGGCCGCCGAGCTGTTGCTGACCTGTGAGCTGCCTTCCAACTGCAGACTAATGTTAACGGTGAAGAGCTGCAATCTCACGGAGCAACAAACAGTCGCTGTTAAGTCCACCGAATTGCGGATCTACACGACCAGTACTTTGGACTGTGCTTCCAGTCATCTCCAGACTGCAGTCTACAAGGCCTAGCTTTTAACATTAACGTTATCTCCAGACTGCCAGTGAATTCAGTCAGTTACTAAAGAACTTTGTTGGCATTGCATCGGTTGTGAAGACACAGGTTTTTTTCACGGCGCAGTTTTCACGGATCATCATTGACCTTGGACATTTTCAGCTGGTTTGGAAATTGGACTAATTTTAACATCACTTTTCCCCCTTATATATTTTCTTTTTTTATTTGTTTTGTTGTCTGTCTTGTATGTCTTGGTGTCACGGGTGCGCTGGCGACTCACCATCCGTCCGGCATTTTTGTATTTGTTATTTTTAAATGTATTTGTCATGTCTTGATGTCATGGGTACGCTGGCGAATTACCCCTCCATCCGCATCTTTTGTCTTGTTGTTATGTGTCTTGTTTGTGGACCGCTTTGGGTTGCACTATGTGCATGTTAAATGCGCTTTAAAAATAAATCTGACTTGACTTGACTTGACTTGTTTATGTATCGCATGTGTTTTTGTATTTGATTGTCTTTTATCTTCCGCAGGGTGTTCCTGTAATGGCCATAAAGAATAAGATGGTTTTGGAAGGACTGGACCCCAATCTGCTTGAGTGAGTTTTTTGTTGTTGTTAACACTGACATCACACACACATATACACACACACTGTTGCCTTCTTTTTCTCTTCCTTGTAGTCTTTGTCTCCCTCTGTTTCTCATTTCTCTCTTTTCTTTTTCTCTTCCTTGTAGTCTTTGTCTCCCTCTGTTTCTCATTTCTCTCTCTTTTCTTTTTCTCTTCCTTGTAGTCTTTGTCTCCCTCTGTTTCTCATTTCTCTCTCTTTTCTTTTTCTCTTCCTTGTAGTCTTTGTCTCCCTCTGTTTCTCATTTCTCTCTTTTCTTTTTCTCTTCCTTGTAGTCTTTGTCTCCCTCTGTTTCTCATTTCTCTCTCTTTTCTTTTTCTCTTCCCCTTTCTTGTTCCTCCATGTCACTGAATATGAGTTTTTTTTTTGGATGAACAGAGTGATAGATATCTCTTACTAATTTTGGAGTAACGACACTAACTAGACTAAATATCTCCCCCTTCTTTATGTCATCTTATTTCAATGACCTTTTGACCTTTCTCCTTACGCAACACTCCCAATGACCTTTTGACCTTTCTCCTTAATCAGCACTCCCAATGACCTTTTGACCTTTCTCCCTACTCAGCACACCCAATGACCTTTTGACCTTTCTCCCTACTCAGCACACCCAATGACCTTTTGACCTTTCTCCCTACTCAGCACACCCAATGACCTTTTGACCTTTCTCCCTACTCAGAACACCCAATGACCTTTTGGCCTTTCTCCCTACTCAGAACACCCAATGACCTTTTGACCTTTCTCCCTACTCAGCACACCCAATGACCTTTTGACCTTTCTCCTTACTCAGCACACCCAATGCCCCAGTACCCGATGGGGACAACAAAAAAACAGTGGAAGAGCAAGATGATGACAGCTCAGGCAGCGAATCATCTTTCAGCGACTGACCTCTTCAGCCTATCACCATCAAGCTGTCTCAGTGAGACCACCTCCCCTCAGCCTTCCGTTGAAGCTAACTCCCTTTCAGTATATTATCTACACTAAGGGACACAACTTGGGTCTATGTAAATGAGTCTTAAAAATATGATAGGTTATGCTGGCAATCTACACTCTCCCCTACAAATCATCAGCCCCACTTTATATTATGTAGCTTTGTTTATTGTGTACGTTATACTTGATACCTTGAGAAGTGCATTGGCCTTTTCATATCGGTTTTCTAAAACAATAAGGGCATTTGCTAGAAAGTCATGCTGAATTGTAATACACATACACACGTATGTATGGCTTTTAAAAACAAAACAAAACAAAAAAACACATTATAATCTGCCTCAAAAAAAGACATTAGTCTTGAAGGATTCTCCCTTTTAAGATGACTAACAGCTAGTCTGCACATCTCTAGAATCACATTTTAAACCTGCTGCTTTCATTTTGCCATTATGTTTTAATCTTTATGTTTTTCTCAGTCTGTCTTAAAAGATGTGTATCGTGTGTGCTTCAGAAGGAGCCTCTTTGATACAGCTAATTCTGTGAGTGAGTGAAGGGGGGGGGGCACTAGCACAATCCTTGGTATCTCTCTGACCCCCACACCCCCCCCTTTAAATATTATGGAGGCGGGGCTATATTTTTGCGATTACAATTCGCTGCCTGTAAAACAGACTGCTTGGAAGTGTTACTGCCTCAGTTTACTCAGACATAATGCACACAATTTGTGTGTGTGTATATGTGTGTGAATAAATGAGTGTGTGTGAGTGTGTGTCTGCATGCATGCATGCGTATGTATGTGTATTTAGTTTGTGTGTTTACTTGTGTGTGAGGGAGAGAATGAATGTGTGTGTGTGTGTGCATGTTTGTGTGAGAGAGGGAGAGACCTGTACAGACCGCTAACGCCTGTGGTATGGAGTAGATTGTGTCCTAGCGAATGTTGTCATGAGAAACCATTCCTCTGTCATCGACGTAGTCCAGTGCTTGTTTCTTCATGGACACTTTGAGATTGTCTATTCAGTGGATGCCACTGATCTGTGGAGAGTAACGGTTCATTCAGATTTGCACTTAAGATTGTATCATCTCGCGAGGCAAACAGTCACATGGTGGATGAACAGTCCATAACTTTGCCTGTAAAAGTTTTTTTTTTTTTGACTAACTGATTTGTGATTGATTAAAAGTATACAGACATGAATTCTGAGATCATTTGTGACATTGTGTCTGTTTTTTTTGTTTTTTTTTGTTTTTTTGGAAGGGCCAAAAAGGGTGACTTTTTTTGTAGCCTGCTCTGCCACATTTGCATAAATTAGTGCAATCCTAATGTTATTGATAAGGTTCAGGTTTCATGCTTCTGGGGCACTGTGGCGATTGGCATTGATTATTATTACACAGTCCAAGCCACTATATTTCTCATCAATGGAGCCAGCTAGGACTACGGCCACTGAGGTTGTTTTCATGGCACACACAGAGTGGACCACTAGAGGACTGTAAAAAGCAATTAGTTGGATATGGCAGGATGTTGATCCTCAGTTCTGCACTGTCAGCATTGCAGTGTCAGCGTGACTATCTTTCAGAGGAACGGCTGCCCATACCGGTAAGCCTGGTGCAGTCTAGAAGGAGAACTAGCATTCAGTACTTTTAATATTTTCCTTTCAAATTCATTCTTTTAAAATACATGTATTCTTTTCTTCAAAATACATACTTTGTATTTACCGAGTCATGTTTTTTTTTCTTATCTGTTAAAGTTATTGCTAATTTTAAGACTTGCTATCTTTGCCATTATTATTGTTATTTTTTTGACATTTATTTGACGTTACTTTAAACTATTAATTTTACTGTTAATTTTTATGTAGTTTTGGACAAGAAGACAGTTGCTAAGAAACATAAAAACACTTATTTAAAAATATTCTTTGTTTACACTACACTGCTATGTTTACAATGAGCAACAATGCAAACAATACAATACAAACATTGGTCTACATGTCTACAAATGTAAATGCAAAGCATAATTTCCTTTCCATGTTTGTAACAATGGAGCCCTGTAAAGGTTTCACATGTCAACGCCTACGTTTACAGTAAGGCAGAGTTTACCTAAACTACACTTCCCCTTCACATAGGGTAATGCAGTGTTTTTCAACCACTGTGCCGGGGCACACTAGTGTGCCGTGAGAGATCATCAGGTGTGCCGCAGAAAATTACCCAAATGTCACTCACTGGTCCAGAAAAGCAACTGTTGCATCAAAGAATTTATAACCACATGCTCTCATTGATTGTATGATTGCACTATTTGTGGTATGCAGGCATTGTACAACAGGGGCCCCATATCCAGTATTCACAGATTCATCGCATATCCAGTTCATAACAACAATTACAGTAAATTAGATATAGTCACCTACAAATGAAACAGAGGGCGCTTATTTTATTGAGCAGGTCTTGCATAGAAGCCATAATAAGGCCATATCTGTGTATTATTTGAAATTTTAGGCTTTGATATGTTTATTTTTTCTTCACACAGAATGTTAGTGTGCCGTGGGACATTTTAAGTGTCAAAAGTGTGCTGTGGCACAAAAAAGGTTAAAAAACACTGGGGTAATGGGTCAAGAGGACATTCCAAAGTTGTGCAATTGGACACACCAGCCTACATGTGGCATAATCATGTGTTTTTATTTCCCAATGTCCACCTCCTCTGTGCAGGAAGTGGGATGTTGTCAGCTTGTGACTTAGTGATGAATTCACTTTATGATTATAGTGGACACTTTTCATGTGACAAGAAGATACATAGTCAGTTTCAGTGGTTCGAGTACAACGAAATGCAGTTTGCGTTTCAGGTACTAATTTTAGTTGGTTGGTTGTCACTGGGATAACAAACAGTTCAGTATAACAAACAATACAAAACACACATGTATTCAGTGCACAGATAAATGTCATGTGCACTGTGCCAACACAGACTGTGACTCTCTCTCTTTCTCTCTCTCTCTCTCTCTCTCTCTCTTCAGAAATAAGCACTCTATGACAGACAGGAATATTCAGCATTTTGCACAAAAGATGGATAACTTCAATAACTGTCTCCTAGAACAGAATGAGAACAGTAACGACTGCTCTATGACAAAGCAAGAACAGAAACTAAACAGAGACTAAACAGATTTTATTTTCATTATTATTTAAAAAGGTTTGCTAGGATTAATATGATAGTGACTAAATACAGTGTGTGTGGGAAGAAATATCAGTTCGTTTTTGGGTCTGTAAAAAAAATAGCAAAGATGAACTTGTGAAGCATATGACATAGGCTGTTGTGTTCTCCAGACAAGAATTTTAGTTTCACTTCAGATTTTCTCCACTGGCTTTACATGTCAAAGTAGCAATCTTGCGGTCAGTTTACAAGAACATGGTACATGTGTCTTCCGTGTGGTTTATATGTAAAAACAGAAGGCTTTTGTTGCAGTAGGGAACTGGGAATGTAATAAAGTGTCTCCAGATCTGACGCCTCACCTCCACTGTGCCTCAGTGTGACAACAACAACCACAACAACAACTTCCATTTATAAAGCTTTATCATCAAGGCACCCAAAGTTTTCTACAGTGAAAGGGGAACCTCACTAACCACCATCAATGTGTAGCACCCACCTGGGTGGTGCACGGCAGCCATTATGCGCCAGAGCACTCACCACACACCAGCTTGAGGTGAGAGAGAGTGTTAGAGAATGAATGAATGAGCCGATAACACAATCATTTTCAATCACATCTTTCATGCGTATGACACGTGCATTCTGTGCACGTATGCATATGACACATGCAGTCTTTCTCATTGCTGCTGTTTGGTGACTTAATTCCATTTATGGCGCTAAAATTCAAGCAGCATGGTCAGTGTTTGAAGTGGACTGCAGTAAGTGGTAAATGGACTGCAGTTAAATGGCACAATTTTCTACTCCTCTGAGCACTCAAAGTGTTTTACAATTTCATGTCTCACCCATTCACACACACCACACACACACATATCGCAAGATAGCAGTCTGCTGTCACCCAACTGCTCTTTTCTTTCTTTGTTTTTATCAAGGAACAGTTGCCCTAGCCATGGGCTAGGGTTAAAGGCTACTGTATGGCTATAAGGCTATATGGACTTGGGTTCACTAGTGCACTAAATTACTCTACAAAGAAGCCCAAAACGCAGCGTTTGTTTGCATTTCCACAGTCTGCAGGTAGACTCACACAGCTCCTGTACCACATGACAGCATTGCTCCCTCCCCCTCATCAGCTCCACCTGTCTAGAGCTGCTTGGGATAAGGGGGTCTTGCATTCTTTCATTTTAATGTCTGTTCATTTTGTTGTATTCTTCATACAGCAATAACGCAGTGGCACCACTTGGTTGGTGCAGCAGCAACATCTTAAACAGATCTACAGTAGTACTTACATCAATATAAATCTTAAACTTATTTTGAGAGTTTCCTGTCTAAACTATACATTTCCTCAGGAAATGGGTTGGGGTAATTGTAAAATTGTACACACAGCATGTAGGATGATCATGTACTTTTATTTCTCCATGGCCATGTCCACATTGCATAAAGGCTTGCGGTCATCTTGTGCTTTAACGGTCAGTTTCATTGTCATGTGACATAATGAGGTTACATAATCAGTTTCAGTGGTTTGAACACAAACACAGTAACTTTAAACCATAAAAAACAGAGAATATATATAAAAATATAATGCATCGATCCATTCTCATATACCTGTCTCCGTATCTCGGCTCACAGGTACAGAGTTACAGTAGAGTAGATATAATACAATGATATGACAAATATCCTGTCAGTTCCCATTGTCTGTGCCTCCATTTAGGACAGCTGCCCTGTGCTGCTACCGGAGCTCTACGGACGGCCTAGTCTGTTCAAGAGCACCATGTCATGTGCCTGGTTCCTTACACCAGGAGAATCATCACTGGCCAAAGCCCATGGACTTCATGTGGAGTGTTTATGTTGTTATGTTTATGTTTATGTTTATGTTTCGCTATGCCTGTGTGGAATGCTTTGAGTGGCCATTGTGCTATACACTATACAAATAAATACTTGTCGAACAATATTGAGAATATAATACAAAACTAGAAAAAATCCCAAAGATATTCATGAATTTGTAAACACTTTGGAGAGTTTTGAGAGTTCTGCATACAAAGTACAAAAGTTTACAAAGGTACCTAAAATATGCAGATTTAAAAAAAAAAAACATCAGTATAAAAATACTATCTACAGAGGATGATTGATTTAATTCTGCTCCACCAATTCAGCTTTCACAGTCATGGTAAAGCGCTGTAGAAAACACAAGAAGTGCAAATAATAAACATTAGTGGTGTTTACACAACAACAACAACAACATATCCTATATCACTTAAATATTAGTGACTGTATTGCACATCTAAGGACTATTACAGTGGTGAAAGTATAGCTTTCTTTCGCCAGTAGCTTTTCAATGGATGATGGATGTAAAACAGTCTGGTAGGTCATTGTGCAATCCTTTGGCCACTACAACTGGTTCCGGTTGCCCAACTTGTGCTGACTTGATCTCTAACTGTCGGTGTGTAATTTCCCAGTTCTCCATATACCTTCATGAACAGTGTGCCATATTGCAGATGGAATGTTTGATACGGCAGCACTTAATCTCCCACTTAAACAATCTTTTCTTTCTTTCATTCTGTCTTCCCTTTCGTTTGTCTCTCTTTCCTATCTTCTTTCCTTCCCTATTTTCTTTATTTCTGACATTTGCTGTGACATTGACCCTGAACTGACCGTGAACTCTCTGATGTAGGTGAAAAAGAAGAAGACGAAGCTGAAGGCCACCATCCATTCACACACTGCACTGGCAAGATGGAGGCCATAATTCTGTCATAGAAACACAAAAACAAACACAATGAGAAATAACAAGAACAACAACAAGAGGCCATAATTCTGTTATAAGAATCAAAACAAACAGACAAACAAACAAACAATATGAGAAACAACAATAATAACAACAGCCATAATCCATTATTCTGTTATAAGAAACAAAACAAAACAAAAAAAAACCAACAAGAGGAACGCCAATATTAGCTTGAAGGCAACATATTTCCCCTTTAGATCAGTCAGACGCTAGCATTTCTCTGCACACCACGTGAGGGAAAATCCTTTCACAGAAACTACAGCTGTAAGCTACGGGAAAATGAAGTAGCTGCTGCTGTTATGTCACACCCAGCCTCCGCCATTGGTGTATGTGTGTGTGTGTGTGAATGGGTGTATGTAAGAGAGTGTGAGTGTGTGTGTGTGTGTGTGTGTGTGTGTGTGTGTGTGTGTGTGTGTGTGTGTGTGTGTGTGTGTGTGTGTGTGAATGGGTGAATGTGAGAGTGTGTGTGTGTGATTGTGAGGCATGAAGTTGTGAAGCGCAAACAAACAAACAAAATGATAAAAATAACAACAACAACAACAACAAAGATGGAGGCCATAATTCTCAAGGATACAAGGAAGTTTATTGTCACATGCATATAGTTACTGGAAGTAAGAAATGCAGTGAAATTATGTCTGGTGTCAGCCTATTTGTGCATTAATGGGGTAAAAGTGCAGTAGAAGATGGGTTTAGTAGATTAAGTGGCAAGGGCTGCATAAAAAGGTGGGGGAGGATTGGGATTGGGTGGGGGGCACCAACAAGGAGCACCCAAGAGCAACAGGGGCAAGGGAAAAACTCCCTTACCAAGGAAGAAACCTTGGGCAGATCCACGGCTCAAGGGGCTAACCCAACTGCCAGGGTCTTGGTGTGTGTGTTTGGGGGATGACAGGGAGATGGGATAGTGTGCTGTGTATGTGGGGAGAGGGCAGTGTGCAATATGTGTGTTGGAGAAGCTTCCCTCATGAGACAATGTGCTGTGTATTGGGGGCAGTGTGCTGTAAGTATGTTGGGGATGTGTGTTGGAGAAGCTTCCTGATGAAATAATGTGCTGTGTGTATGTAGGGGGCAGGGACTTACTATTGCAAGCAGAGTACTGTATGTAATGTATGTGAGTGATGACAGTGAAGATGTGTGTGTGGGCGGGAGGGGAGTGGAGCAGTGACTGTGTGTGTGTGTGTGTGTGTAGTGTGTAGGTGGGTAGGTGGGGGCAGTGTGCTGTATGTATGTGTAGAGGATGTGTGTTGGAGAAGATCCTGAAGACAATGTGCTGTGTATGTGGGGGCAGTGTGCAGCAAGTATGTAGAGGAGGCTTACTATAGCAAGCAGTGTGCTGTATGTATGTGAAGTGATGACAGTGATGATGTAAGTGTGTGTGTCGGGGGGGGGGCAGGGACTTACTATTGCAAGCAGAGTACTGTATGTAATGTATGTGAGTGATGACAGTGAAGATGTGTGTGTGGGCGGGGAGTGGAGCAGTGACTGTGTGTGTGTGTGTGTGTAGTGTGTGTGTGTGGGTAGGTGGGGGCAGTGTGCTGTAAGTATGTAGAGGATGTGTGTTGGAGAAGATCCTGAAGACAATGTGCTGTGTATGTGGGGGCAGTGTGCAGCAAGTATGTAGAGGAGTGCTGTATGTATGTGAAGTGATGACAGTGATGATGTAAGTGTGTGTGTTGGGGATGAGGGTGGGGTGGGGGGTGGGGGGGCAGAAAGGCTAGGCAATCAAGGACATGGGTAGATGGAGGAGAAATCAAAAATAATAAATAAAAAGTGTGCAAAAGTTGGAGAAAGTCAGATATGTGTGTGTGTGTGTGTGTGTGTGTGTGTGTGTGTGTGTGTGTGTGCTACAGCAAAATGAAGTAGCTGTTTTATACCATACCGGTTCATCTCCTTTCCAGCGGAGTTCGGAGCTTCCCACGAAAATAGCACAGATGACCGCTTTAGGGAATATTTCAGGAAAACGACAAACAACAACTAAATAAAGTAGTACACTAGACAGCAATTTCACCTCAGGTAAGGGTTAGGGTTTTTCTTAGTCATTTTGGTGTACTTCTCAGATCAGAAGTGAAATTCTCAAAACTACTAGCTGAATGCCCATTTCACTTAGTCACTTGTGCACTTCATAAGATAAATGTATCATTAGCTTACTTAAAAAACAGCAAATGCGTTCGCACATCCAGGCCAGTGCTCGTATACAATTATCGGCTGTTTTCAGATGAATGGCTTATCAGTCAGGATGCATTATGCAGGTTTCTGTTGAATAGTCCAGCCCCCAAAACATTTAGGCACTGGTTCACTGCTTGGGTCCTTACATGCAAAAGTGTTTAACTAATCTGAGTTTATATATTTTTACATTTCTATTGCACTGTCCCTGTAAAACCATGAATAACATGGTCTGGCAACAAACTGCAGTGCAAACAATATACTGTAAAAGTATAGTAAATATGATATATATTATGATATGGCTATTTGGCATGTCTGCTTTTGAAACATTGACTAAGCATTTTCGGCAAGTTATGTGCTTTTGCAGGTAATCCTGCATGGTACAGTTTTCACAAATTGTTTTGAAAATTGCACTTACTGTTGTGCAAATGTTATTGATAATGTGAGAAATGCACCAAAAGCAAGTCAGAAAAACT
Source organism: Alosa alosa (assembly GCF_017589495.1). Classification (NCBI taxonomy): domain Eukaryota; kingdom Metazoa; phylum Chordata; class Actinopteri; order Clupeiformes; family Clupeidae; genus Alosa; species Alosa alosa. The sequence continues at coordinate 24,049,150 of NC_063205.1, read as the reverse complement.
GTAATTGGCACATGCATTTAGTTATAGTATGCATTTAGTTAAAGTTCTGTGTAATCATCATTATGATTAACTTGCCTGGCATTTTATGAGGACTGTGGAAACACAGAGACTAGCGCTTTAGAGCCCAAATGAAAGTCTTAGGCGGGGATCACATTAGCCACCGTTTGTGTTGCTTAGGAACGAGACAAAACTTATTATGGTCTGGGTGTTGCATTACGTTTGCCGCTGGCTGATGTGATCCTCGTCTTACTCTCTGGCCCTCTGAGTACGGCAGCGATATAGGTAGCGGGAAGCTACGTCAAGTCGGGGACTCTGAAATGGACAAGACCTCTCCGCTGAAGTGAAACTGAATAAACAAATCATGCGACCAGTGCTAAATTCTGATCTATCTATCTATCTTTTATTAATTAACTTCAGCCTGAACTGTGGGCAAAATACGCTGAGACTCCTTAGTCTCAATCAGAGGTGCCTAAATTTGAGTGGAGGGTCGCGGGCCAAGTTATGACAGGAGCTCCACAGCACCCATTGCCCAGTGTAAAACTGTGTTCAGATAATGAATGGGAGCTAACCCTTTAAAAGCTGTTGGGGCGGAAATGGACCTCTGAAGTTCACCTACAAAAAGGCCCCAAAGCTGCTATCTTTGCCCATATAAGGAGTTCCACATATCCTTATATGGGCAACAATGGTACCCCAAATCTTCTTATATGTAGCCTGGTGAGCCAGACCCACATTAAAATGTAGGGTCTGGGCACTCACCGTTCGCAGTGCTCAGTCCGAGGGGCGGGATAATCAGTTGTCTTTCAAATTCCCTCTGCACGCAATAGGATATTTGTTTTCAAGTAGCAGGGAATTCAAGCCAAACCGTTGCAACTCTGCCATCATTATGTTAAGCCCACCAAACGACTCTATACACGATTTCAATGCCTGATTAAGTTTCGATTTCTGGAGCTCACAAGCCAACGGAGAGTTGCTAGACTAGCCCTGGCAGCAAATGTAATTTGCTGCCACTAGGGGCGCGTCTAGATTTCTAGGCTATCTTATATGGGCAAAGATGGCAGAATTTGTGTTTTTTTTTGCAGGGAAACAACTTATATGATTGTTAGGAGGCAGGACAAAAAGAAAAAGAGAAAAAAAAACGGAGCAGCCATTGGACAGATCTGTTAATACTGTAGTTAAAAAGATAGGTAGAGAGAGTGAGAAAGGAAGAGAGAGAGAGAGAAGGAAGAGAGAGAGGGAGAGAGGGAGGGAGAGAGAGAAGGAGGGAGAGAGGGAGGGAGAGAGAGAAGGAGAGAGAGAGGGAGAGGGAGAGAGAAAGAAAGAGAGAGAGACAGCGAGGATGTCATTTTGGGATGACATCATCAGAATCCAGTGGCCATCTAAAGCCTAAAAAGGATACTTGGAAAGAGAGCCACTACAGCGATGGAGGAGATGAGGGCACGAGTCCTGCACATGGCCTTGGACGACCCATAGGGATAGGCCTGGTACGATATCCACGTCTGGAGGACGATGTAAACTACTCCGCTCAGGAAGAACAGCAAAGCCCCGAAGTCATGGACAGGCGTCACAACTGTCTCCTAAGACAGAGAAAGAGCAGAGACCGTGTCAGACAAGGAGCGAGATGCATGTTTTTTTATTGACATGAAGAGAAACGGAAGAGGAGTTACTGTCACTGTACCTGAAAAGTGGCGACTATATTCATTCCTAAACACGAGAGCAGTCCGATCCCAAGAGCAATCTTATTAAGCACTGGACGCACCCCTCCTGTCCTCTCAATCAACAGTTCAATGAATTTATACCTGGTGTACATAGTAGCCACACCTGGAACACAGTACATCCAATGTCATTTGTTTTTGTTACTTCACATATCTGAGAATGAAATCATACCACAAATCTGAAAATGAAAGAAAAGGGTGAACTTTGGCACTACATGATTTAACAATGAAAGATGGGAAGTTTGGTTTCAATTCTGTTGCAGTTTTTTTTTTCACAGCTAAAACCACCAACAGGCTCGCAGATAGTTTCCGCGCATCCACGTTCTCTGTGGGGATTATTCACAAGAGGGTTTTGTTCCTAAGAAAAGGAAGTGAAATTAGGATAGACTGAGTGAACAACTCAGCCAAATGTCCGTTGCATGACAGTGCCAAAATGACATGCTAGGATTGCAACTAACTGTTATTTTTGTTGATTAATCTGTTGATTATTTTCCTGATTAATTGATTAGCTGTTGGATCTACAAAATGGTGAACACATTTTGATTAATGTTTCCCTACACTCAATATTACGTCCTCAAATGACCTGTTTTGTCCACACGGTAAATGTATGGCCCCTAGGATTTGAGTAGCTCAACTATAGCATGGCCTGGGGAAAACACATTAAAGTTAAAGTTAAATTTGAATGGTATGTAGCAAACATTTTTATACAAAACAACACAGACTTGCAGTGGCAGGTTCATGATTCGATCCCGGGTCAAACCCGGGTGACCTTCCAGCACACCCGCATTGATAAAATGTAATACACTGTATGTTGCTGGGGAGAGAAGCAGCTGTTATGTGAACGAAAGCAAGTGCAAAATATAAAGAAAATAACTGCAGACATTTGAAATGATTGTTCCTACCTGCCATGGCTGTTATGGACGTCATGAGTCCAAATATACAGCTTTCTGGAGGAGTTGTCCCAGTGTCACTGAAAATAAATCAATAATCAATCGAACAAGTAATCAGCAGTTAAAGAAAGTTAGGAGGCAAAATAGATAGCCGATTGAATAATATAAATGAGCAAATGAGACAGTGGTGTTTTGGTTATATGGCCAGTGTTCACTATCAACATATGACTTTGATCACTTCATCAGCTTACTATCCATTTTGGAAGTGACATCCATCTAGTCTTTTTACATGCAGACTAACCATACTGTTCATTGCCACTTTGCTTTTGTTTACATTTTGAGAAAACAATTAGGGGGAAATTAAGCAAAGAACCAAGAACTTACCTATATCATATAATTATTAGTATTTAACATTAATTTAATTGAGCTGATATTAATTCAATACTATTTAATATCATATATAATTCATCATTCTATTATAACTTTCAATCTTGGATAAGTTCACTTTTTAGCAAAATCAATGCGACATTACACACTGTGCCTCTTAGCAGAGCTGAGACTGAGGACCCTGCCAAGAACAACAATGTAGATCAAAAGACTTTGACTGATAAACAAAACTGATCAACATCAAAATCCAGTGATTTCCCTTTGTGATTGTTTACATACAGCACATCATTACACTTCATTGTCAAAACATACTGCATGTGCAAATCATTGCTATATGGGAGGCTTACCTTATGTAGGGCCAGATGGCCACAACATCTCCCCGTAATACAGCAATAATGTAGTTAATTGTACAAGCGCTACTTGAACACACTACCAAAAGAAATGGCAAAAAGGAAGCTCCTGGCATACACCCAAACATTGCCATGTGTGGGTCTATGTCATTGTTACCAATTAACAAGAGTGCAGAGTTAAACAGTGCCTAATGGCCAATAGCCATGTGGGTACAGCAGGGGAATAAAATGATATACCACCCACAGTGAGCTCAGAGTTTACTAGAGCAGTGTTAACGAGCCACGGGATCACGAGTGGCTTGACAGCATTATAAGTTGTAAAAGGGGTAACCATGATCTTGTTTCATTTCCTTGTTCTGTCTCACCTGCTTAGAGAAGCTAACAGTGTCATTAGCCATTAAGAACTAAGTTCTGCTCTGTCTTAGTTCCTTATTAGTTCCCTCCTTCCTTCCTTTGCTTTTGTTTTCGTCTTGAGGCCTATAATTCCTCTTTCCATTTCATCTCCTGACATATTTTCAAAATACATTAACGTGCATGTTTCTTGGTAGTTTTTTAAATCTTCCATTTACACTTGGTGACTGTAGCCTACCAGAAAGAAACAGTTGGGTCTATTACAATTAACAGACATGCAGGAAGATGCCATAATTTGGGGTCTGACCTTCGAAGGGGAACCAAGTGATCATTTGCATTTCATTTGCAACCATGTTTTTTTTTGTTCTCTTTTTGTTTTTGATCCTGTCTTAAAAAGCTTCTAAGAGACGTTTTGGCCCATGCCAGCCCACTCCACAGCTGGGCTGTCAGTGGAGAGATGAATGAAAGAGAGTAAAAATATGACTCAAGTTCAGCTATATCGAGAGCGTTCTCTGATGACCTTTGCTTTGCCAATTGTTTACAAAACAGGATTAACTACAGGTACAGGTGCAATATAAGCTTTACAAATTGCAATGAGAAAATAAATTCTCATATTATGGTGGCCCTTGCTCAAAATGGAAAGAAGATCTTGTCCTATCTCTAATAGCCTACTGTTGAGCATGCAACAGCCTTGTGGTTAACACATTTACAACCCAAGAGCTGCTGAGATGGCCTAGGTTTCTCATGCTCTTCATGCCTCATCTTCTTAATAACGTTTAACAGTTTAAGTGTTTCAGTCAAGTTAAATTACTAATGGCTGTCCAACGTACTAACCCAAAGTCCAACTTTGGCTTGACTGTGGCTCCCTATAACAAGTTGTGGGGCTAAAACAATTTTCCTCACTGCATTTTCTAAAAGTGAAAACTCATTGAAATACAGACTACTATACGATGTCTACCCCATGGTGAACTGTGCCAGTGTGCCGTGTCAATCACAGCTGGAATTGCGCAATGCCAATGGGAAAGCATAGCTTGAGGAGAAAACGAAACTGATTTGAACTTGGTGGTATTTGGATTTCGATAGTTCAACCATGAAATAAAAGCAAGTAGGCTATCGGTCAGTGGATGGCATATTCTTTGTTTCACTGCTTAAGTAATAAAAAATGTAAAAAATCAACAAATGGTTGTCATAGCGCACAACTTAGGCGCACACATAAACTCGAAACAGTAACTGCTTAGCGCATTCACACACTTCTTCCTGTAACAGCAGTGCAGATAACTCTACGATATAGACTTACCTGATATAGGGGAAGATGACATCGATGTGTCCGCTTATGATTGCTATAACGTAATTAATTAGGAAAGTGCCTGAGGAGGAAATTACCAAAAATGCTGGTAGGAAGCCCGTTCCTTCCATCATAGACTACAGGCATAGGCTATCAGTGAAGGTGTTTAAACACAGTTATGAATACACTTGTTCTCTAAAGTCTAAAGTCTACAGCAGGTATCCCATGTCTGCCTTAAAGTGGGCTATCGTGCAATGTCCACAGCAAAAGTGAGTAGCCTATGGGTTCATTCCGGAGGTCTTAATGAGCCCTCGTGTACTGTACTATTGCTTCTTGCAGCCTATGACGTGTTGCGTGGGACTGGAACAGATCTCACCTCTCTCTCTTCCTTATTTTTCTCCCCTTACAGTCACTTCCCGTCATCTGTCATTAAGGTTTTCTTTCTTTCTTTCTTTCTTTTTTGATATCATCCAATTTAGCCTATTTAAGCTGTGGCAAGACTTCTGAGAAAATATCAGAGAAATGAATTGTGTGTTCACTGCATTATGATCATTTGCCATATTCATTATAGCCTGATCAATGGCCGGTTGTAAAAAAAAGTAAATAAATAAAGGAGTGTAGTCTACCATGTCTCTTCGTGATTTGGGATATTTCATTAATAAATCCAGAAAAAAATAGAAAAAACCTACAAACAGGAGTGTTTTTGAAGACTACAGACTTTTCTGAGGACGTACTCTCCCTCAATGGTGTAATACGTTGCTGTCTGTAAAATAAAGACCTATAGCCACATTCCGTTTTCTTTCATACAAATACGTCCGTTTCATCTAATTTGCCACACATAGGATATCCTTAATCGGACTATGGCTTTAGTAATGCATCCTGTATAGACTCCAAAGTCGTAATGTAACAGTGTGTTTTTTGTGGGTCCCATCTCATGTTGACATAGAAGGAAATTAAGTAGTTGACCGCTTGGCTAAAAGGGCTCTTAAGTCAGAGTTGCAATGGACAGTCCCATTGAGGAAAACAGAAATTAAAAGTGTCATTAAAACAGAGGTCAACAAACTATGGCAAGCACAGTGGGAAAAGGAGACCAAAGGTCGTTTTTTATATAAAGTACAGAAACAAGTAATTACAAGGAGGCAGGGTGGTTGGAAGCGAAGGGGAGAAGCGGTGGTCACAAGACTAAGAATTGGGCATACATATCTCAATCACAATCTCAGCCGTTTAGGGAAACACACAACAGGACTCTGCACTCACTGTGACAAGAACGAGACTGTAGAACATGTATTGCTAGAGTGTGAAGCATACAACACAGAGAGAACCACACTACTAGAAGACATCAAAGGATTAGGGTACACACATTTAACAGTAGAGGGTTTGCTTTCTTTTCTTCAGTTAAACCATCAGCATGGCCAGCTCTCATGCGGTATTTAAAGGAAACAGGTCTTTTCAATAGAATTTAAGATTACACCCCCATTCTTTTTTGTTTGTTTGTTTGTTTTTTGTTGTTGTTTTGTTTACACGAATAAATACAGGCGTCTAACTCCGCATTGAAGCTCCACGCCCTAAACAGTTGGTGGCGGTAATGCACCAAAATGGTATGCCAACCGCCATTAAATTTAAGGAAGAAGAAGAAGTAAAGGATCCATCATCTGAAGAACGTAGTACCCTCCAAGTTCACAGAGGGCGACATAGGGCTACGGCCCGTCTCAACCACCACAAAGGAAGTACAATGGTGCGTGACTACATCGACGCCAAGCCCACACAAACGGAAATGAGGGTGGAAATCGTCAAAAAAAAAAAAAAAAAAAAAATATATATATATATAATAAGTGTAAAAACAGGGCTGTTTTTCTGTATTGATGAGATAGTTAACTGGTTATTTCAGAAAAACAGGATGTGCTAAGTCATTAATTCAGACAAACAGGGTGCATTTTTTTTTATTAGTCATGAATGCAATACGCTTCCGTAGTTATGCGCTGCTTTGTTTGGTAACCAATGTTGGGCATTTACTTTGAAACACTGACGAATGGTAGACATTTAAATGTCACGTACTGTAACTCCTGTGGGCACACGCAGCGTATTTACATTTTGACTAGATTAGTATGTGTGTCATGTGAATAGACATTGTTTATTTAAGGTAACGTGCGAAGTTGTCCATGATGCACACGAACGCAAATATCGCTGTAACGTTAGATCTATGTTGAAGAAAACTGGCTATAGTTTTGACTATCATCAGCTGATCAGTCAGTGCCTAACAAACCCCCACCACCAGCAGAGCAGACCAGCAGCACCAGCAACAACAGCTCTTCGCATAATAATGCGATCCTTGAGTTATGTTCAGCGGGTTAGTTTGGACTTCACAGGATCTCTGTTTCCTCATGCAATATGCCTCGGAGACGCCGACAACGACTCGGTAAACGATATTTTTGTCACTGAGGGGCCATTGAGTTCCTTAAATTGTTGTCTGGAATAAAACAGTCTTATGTTAAGCCTATTTGTTGAACCACATTGATCACTTCTGTAGCCTATGTCAACATTTGAACTCACCCCAAATAGGTTAAAATGTCATCCTTATATTTTATTCACATATGTATTGGTGATTTTAGTGCAACATAGGCTACTCTTCATGAACACAAGATTGGGCTCTAGCCTACACCCTGCACTACTTTTCTGAAGGACACTTCACGCTGTATGATTCAGCATCGACACTTAAGTGATAATGCAGAGGGCTATTTCAGGAGTAACATGACTGTTCCCTCACCTAGGCTACTGACGGTCTACTCGGCTTTGCCAAGGATAAACAACAATTCTTCGGTAGACTCAAATGCTTACCCCTCTCTCTTGTGCCTTTTTTTTTTTATCCTGTAGCTGAATGAACTCGTGGTGGGCGACACCAGTGGGAAGCTATTTGTGTACAAAAATGATGACTCCAAACCCTGGGTAACGCGGTCGTGCGTGGGCATGGTCAGTTGAAGATAGCCTGTTTATCTATCTATCTATCTATCTATCTATATATCTATATATCTATATATAGATATATTGACATTTACTGACTTAGTAACTTGTCATTTATCAACTCCGTCTGACACGTGAAAATATGTTTTTGTGTGTGTTTGATCAATTCAACAACACTGTAAAGTCTTTAAGTGTGTAGAAATGGTGTGCCTTAGCAAGGTTTAGTGATAAATTGCATTGTATACACTTTTAATATCATTTTACATTGTTTTGGAATAAGCCATTTTAAATTACCTTAATTTAGTTTACTATTTTTTTATTTTTAATATATACAATCAGTGGTTTTGTGCACACAAGACACTGATGCATGTAGATAAGTTGGTGTTTTAATGTATGAACACACTCAATTGAACAAAAGAAACATACATTATTTTATAAAAATGAAAAACCTCCATCTTACGGGGTTGACACACAACTGACGGTGTTGACACACAATTGACGGTGTTGACAAACTAATCGAGAATCAAACTGATTAAAGATATTTACCTAGTTTTGACATGGCAGTATTGTTTCTACAGGACCTCAGGCAAGTAAGTTCTATGATTTGCTCCAATTTCTCTCAGCAAGTAAGTAAATCATTACTGCCTGCTGTGTAGAGCCAAGTATTAGTTATATATAATAGTTTGTCTAACCTGCAGGACTTGGGCATTGGACAAGAGGTGTTGAACATGCCTACGCTCTATGAAGTTCATAACATCAGGGGCTATGGCATAGAGCTCCCTGGTCTGGCTTGTTTGGAGGGGACAAGCTGTCCCTGTCAGTTTCAAAATCTTTCACTGGACAGAAACAGACATCCCTCCTCCTAGCCTAGTCGCCTGCTGTAGTTTTACTGGTCACCTTGCTATTTTATAGTTATATCAGGTAGCTTAGTTGACTTTACATTCTCCTATGTGGACCTAACACTTCAGCCATTTGGAACAGAAGAACACACCAGAATAGGCCTGTTTAGGTAAGCAGGATTTGATGGCTGCATTGCAATTCAATGCGGAAGTAATCCAAGTATTCAGAATACGTTAGTCAGATTGAATACATTACAAAATACATATTTGGGCATGTATTCTGTAACAGAATACTTTTTGAAAGTATCCGTCCCAACACTGCCTACATCTCATGAGTCCCATGCGCTTTCCCACCAGTGGAGCTAGTTGGCTAGTTGATCAAACTTTTGCCAACTTAAAAAAAAAGCTTAACTCCAGTCGCGTTTCAAAGACCGCTGTTTTCCAGCAACAGCTCCCATCTTCTTTGTTTTCAAGTAGCAAGGAATTCACGTGGAACCATCGCAACTCTGTCATCATTATGTTAAGCCCACCCATCGACTCTACACACGATATGATTGGCCCGATCGAAGTTTGATTTTTCCAGCTCACAAGCCAACAGAGAGTTGCTAGACTACCCTGGCTGCAAATTACATTTGCTGCTGCTAGGGTACGTCTAGATTTCTAGGCTACCCTCCTCCCATATTTAGGGTGAAAATATGCAGTAGGACCACAAGGATGCAAAAACTCAACTTTCACATCTTGGTGTTCTATATCTACATCAATGGACTTTCCTAACCACCAGTGATCATCATACACCACTGCCAGCCAATCCCCTGTCTCAATACTGTTGATAATTATATCAACAGTAGCACCCCCAGGATCTTTCAATGGCTCCTCTTCCATTTCATTCACCAAATCTTACATTTCATTGACCGAATCCCCTGCTTCTCCCAACTCGTATTCCATCTCCTGCATCAACATGGCCAATGGACGGCTCTTCCTGGCCCTTGCATCATTCTGCTGCTCCTCTGAGCAGTCTCTCATACAAAGAGTAGCTGGGGGAAAGCATTGGCAATCCAATGGCTCACTGCAAGTCTTGCAGTGCAAGAGCATGATAGTTGTCTGTACCTAACACCAAACTGGCGAAGCCTATGAAGAAGCCGATACTTCTTTAGAACCTTGCCTGATACACTGCAAAAAATGAAATCTAACCAAGTGCTATTAATCGTATAATAAGATCAAAAAATCTATTTGGTATTGTTTCTAGTATGAAAAGACTTACCAAGCGCTCTCTTGAAAGATCATTTTGACTTAATTTTAGAAGACTTTGACTTATTTTAAAGGAGTCTTATCAAGACAAATTTACTTAACGCACTGGCAGACAAATTGGCTTGCTTTTAGGACAAATTTGCTTAACCCACTGGAAGAAAAATTTGCTTATTTTCTGGATGAGATGTCTTAAAATAAATCAAAACATTTAAAAACATTTCTTAAATTAAGTCATGATTTCATGAGAAATCGCTAGGTAAGTCTCTTTATACTGAAAACTATACAAACTAGTTTTTATCTTGATATAAGATTAATAATCTTGGTTAGATTTTATTAGATACACAGTTTTTGCAGTGTAATGCCAGTTGTCTGTGACCTGATTTTCAACGGCTCGTTTCTGTGCCACATGAGTTGTATAATTCCTTCTCAGCTCTTGTGGAAAAGAAGATATCTCCTAATGTTGGAGTTCCGATGTTGGCTTCCCGTTATCATCCTCTCTGTTTCTGTTCATGGAGAATCTACAATCATTTTATCTTTTGGTTTGACATTTGACTTTTCTATTTGAGCCTTCTTTTCAGCCATTCCTGCTTTCTTAATTTGTGTTGCTCTTTTGTTAATTTCTTAACCTTTTTTTCAATGCTTTTATCTCCCTTGCATGTCTTTTCCTGGTTTTCTCCTCTCTCTCTTGAAATAGGCTCCTCAACAGCCTGGTCCAGAGGACATTCTGGTGGGGTGTCTTTTTTATTTAGCCATCTATTCTGCATAGCTCTGGACCTTTTCTTTGCTTTCCTCCAATACTTTTTGCGGTGCCTTTTTGCTCTGGGTCCTAATTCTCCTACTTGTTTTACTTTGTTGTTTTGGACCCTGTCCTTCCATCTCTGTCTCTCCTTTTCTAACTGCTGTTGACTGTCTAACTGTCCCTTCTGCTTTCTGGGTCACTGTTAATGCTTTCTCTCCCTTTTCTCTGGTACTGTTTCTTTGGTTTTGCTCTTACACTGACAATTTTTGTCTAGCCATGTCTGCCTAGAATACAGATAAAACAATACTTTTTATGAGTTATTATTATAAGTTATTTGGCATTAGTTATTTGGGTATATTAAGATGTTTTAAGTCAATCAACATGCATACTTAGATCATATTATCATGTTATGTAGTTGTTATACATTACTTAATAAGTATTTGGGAGCACTTTTCCACTCTGTCAGACAAAATATCTGACCGAGTGGACGTCTGACGGAGTTGACGAAACTACATGTTTTTTTTTACTTAATCATGTGTAGTAGATGGTAGCCATTTAGATTTTCCTCAGTTGCCAGCTGCCACTAAACTAAACCAAAATACCAACTTTTATTTCAAACTTCTTGATTGATTTCAGCTCTACTTTGAAGACAGTGTTGACACATAAAAGCTGTGACCACAAGGATTTCAACTTGTTTGCTGAATATTTATTTTAAAAAAAAACACTTACGAGACCATGTGTTGGACTGCTGCATCCCATCAACAGAAATAAGTCAAAGGGGGTCCTCAGGGTTAAAGCTGACCAAAATATGCCTGATTTATTTCGAATTTGAAAAATATCTGACGGAGTTGACATGAATTGAGGACTGATTTTGAAAGGCTGTTATTAATGTATACTTTAAGTATTTTGTGATATTTTATGAAGCCATCCAATTAACCTCATAATCATATTTGTGCATTTTGGGCATTTTAAAACACTTTATTTTTGCAGTTTGATACTGTAACCTCGAGTTCATTTGCATGGGCTTTCATAGAACAGTGCCGGTATTTTGTGAAATTACTATGAAATAATATAAATATAGCCAAAACTAAGAGTCTAAACATACACAAGTCTTTCATATTCAACTTTTAAAGCCTTTTTAAATGAAATAAGTTATTGTTTTTTAAGGGAAATTGCAACATTTTGATGGGGGACATGTTTTGTCCCTTATCTCAAGAATCAGTGATATATGAATATATATATATATGATGAACAACATTTCTTCCTCCACAGTTAACGTGTGTGGGAGTAGGAGACATCTGCAATAAAGGCAAAGTGAGTATCTAGAATTGGTGTACTGCCAGATAGATAAATTAATGAATTGGAGACGGAAATATAATTCTTTTCAAATCTCAGTTTTGGTGTTAGGTGTAAATGTCATGTTTGACTTACATTCCTGCAAGTTGGGGAAGCATACATATTCACACAGCACAATCTCCCTCTCTTCAACACCAACTGGAACTGAATTCACTAAACTATTCACTTTATTTGATTTTATTTATTAATATCAAGTCATGTATCTTGCCATCTCTTACCCATGTCACATTCTTTTTTTTTGTTTTGTTTTTTTTTTGGCTTTTTATGCCTTTAATTTGATAGGACAGTGGAGAATGACAGGAAGTGAGTGGGAGAGAGAGAGTCAAGGAAAGGACCACGGGTGGGAAATCGAACCCGGTCGCCATGCACGGTGCAGGTGTCCCAACCAGTTGCACCACAGCTGGGGCCCCACGTCACATTCTCTTCCTATTTTTTCACCCCTCTTCTCCTCTCCCTCACTTCCTCTCTCTCCCCCACTCACTCTCTCTCCCTCACTCTCTCTCCCTCTCTCCCTCACTCTCTCTCTCCCTCTCTCTCCCCTCACTCCTCCCGTCCTCCTCCCCCCCCCTCTCTACTCCCCCTTTCTCGTTCCCTCCCTCTCTCCCTCACTTCCTCTCTCTCTCTCTTTCTACTCACCCACCCCCCTTAGAACTTTGTGGTTGCTGTGGGGGCGGAGGGCTGGTTCCATGCCTTTGACCTGACGGCGGTGGGGGGGAAGGGGAGTGACTCCGCCAGCCAGCACGAAGCACTCTTCTGGGATGAGCACAAGCCCTGCTTCACCCAGCACATCCCCGCCAACACCAAAGTCATCCTCATCAGCGACATCGGTGTGTGTCTGTGTGTGTATGTGACTTGATGGTGTTTTGGGCCCCCAGCGTTGACTTCAAGGCAGCGTTGCCTTCCCTAACCCTAGCGCCTTCCAGGCAGCGCTGCCTTGAAGTCGACGGTGGGGGCCCAAACGTGTGTGTGTATCTGTGTGTCTGTCTGTCTGTCTGTCTGTCAGTCTGTCAAGTTTGAGTTGGTATTGTATTTACATAGCAGATGTAGCCTACCTACAGTGCTTTATAGACGGTGGAGAGTACATATAGCCTCCCACTATTTGCGTCTATGTGTGTGTGGTTTAGCAAAAGTGAGGGAACCAATAGCAAGGGTGTGTGTGTGTCAAATTTCACTTGGCATCATTCTTTATATGTCAGATATATAGGTATTAAAGTGCCTTAGGGTGGGTGGAGAATTCATACAGATTATAGCCTTATAGCAATTGATTGTGTGTGTATGCATTCAACTTCATAAAGTTTCAGTGTTCCAATCTGTTAGTGCTTAGCCCACTCAGTAGACACAGCTGCTGTGTGTGTGTGTGTGTGTCTGTGTGTGTGTGTGTGTGTGTGTGTGTGTGTGTGTGTCTGTGTGTGTGTGTGTGTGTGTGTGTGTGTGTGTGTGTCTGTGTGTGTGTGTGTGTGTGTGTGTGTGTGTGTGTATCAGATGGAGATGGTCGCTGTGAGCTGGTGGTGGGCTACACTGACCGCGTGGTCCGAGCGTTCCGCTGGGAAGAGCCGTCCGATTCCTCAGACCTGAGCTCTGGCCAGCTGGTACTCCTCAAGAAGTGGCTTCTGGAGGGACAGGTAGCAGCACCACGCGAGCACCCCTTGGGGACATTTCAGATATGCACATAGCTCTAGAAATAATTGAGACCACTGCTCAGACATCCTCTGATGTCATCCTACGGTGCTGAGTGGTATTCGAACGAGTTGACAGTCATATTCAAAATGAAGAGACAACTGTAAATTTGTATAATTACGATCAACTCATTCGAATGTCACTCAGCAACTGTAGGATGACATCAGAAAAATGTTTCCAGAGCTGTGTATTAACCTCAGAGCTGAAGAAATTTAGCAAAATTATATGTTGTTTAAACTTTGGTTTATAGTCGGGAAATTGCAGTAATTTCCTAGTTCTATAGGCAGGGGATTTCCCCCAGAGGCCAATCAATAAGCAAAAACAAAATCACCAACAAAACAAAACCTTTTGTGTACTAAAAAACATCACCAACATTGCAGCCTTCGAGAGCATTTCACTGGGGTTATCAAGCAGGCTCCTCCAGAAGGCTCAGCAGTGGTTTCTGGGCAGCCGTGCCCTACTGGTTAGCGCTTCGGACTTGTAACCGGAGGGTTGCCGGTTCGAACCCCGACCAGTAGGACCAGCTGAAGTGCCTTGAGCAAGGCACCTAACCCCTCACTGCTCCCCGAGCACCGCTGTAGCAGGCAGCTCACTGCGTCGGGATTAGTGTGTGCTTCACCTCACTGTGTGTACACTGTGTGCTGGGTGTGTTTCACTAATTCACGGATTGGGATAAATGCAGAGACCAAATTTCCCTCACGGGATCAAAAGAGTATATATACTTACTTATACTTATACCCCTGTCCATATTTCATTAGGGCCTCCCCATAAATGTCTCCCATCACAGCCTGAACTCTTGACTTGTTGACAGGTTGACACTGTTTGTTCAGCCCTTGTATGTTTCTTCACTGTTGTCTTGCTGACATATTTTGTTTGGTTGATATGAGAATAGCTTCTCAGTGAACCAAAGCCCAGAAAGTCTGCCCTAATATATAGCAGTATGGTGGTAGTGTAGTCGTAGTGGCTAAGGAACTTGGCTAGCATGCACTAGTCAACAAAGGTTATGGGTTCGAATCCTGACTCCGTCCATTGATTCCTTGAGAAAGGCACTTAGGGGAGACTGTCCCTTAGGCAGGAATCACATTAGCCAGCGGCAAGCGGCAGGTTTCCTATTGTTCTCTCAACGCTGGCGTAACGCTAGTGTTGAACAAGCTGAGCGCAACGCGCAAAATGCAACGTGATAGTATTCAATTGACAAACCGTTTGTGTTTCTTAGGAACGAGATAAAACTTATTATGGTCTGAGCGTTGCGTTACATTTGCTGCTGCCACTTGCCGCTGGCTGATGTGATCCTTGCCTTACAGTTAGTAACTTTGGATAAAAGTGTCAGCTATTTAAATGGTACCTAAGTAAACGTCTGGCCTCTCAGGTGAAATTCTTAGTTTTCTGTCCATTTTCGGTCTATTCTCCCTGACAGGTGGACAGTCTGTCGGTGACTCCTGGTCCAGAGGGCTTGCCTGAGCTGATGGTCTCCCAGCCAGGCTGTGGCTACGCCATACTGCTGTGCTCCTGGACCCAGGAGGGGGCGCCAGGGACCGGGGAGGAGGAGACTACAGCGCCCCCTACAGGGTGAGGAGAGGAACACACACACGCACACACACACACACACACACACTGTATACCCCCACACACACACACTGTATACCCCCAAACACACACACACACACACACACACACACACTGTATACCTACACACACACACTCTATAACCTCGTCCATATGTCCATGTCAATCTCTTTTTTAATTTAACCATGTGTGTGTTGATTCTACCATGTGTGTGTTGATTGTGCTACCTGTGTGTCTTGGCAGAGAGAACCCCTCCAGGGATGTTATTCTTCACCTGACTACGGGCCGCATCCACAACAAGAACGTCTCCACACACTTGATAGGGAGCATACGCAGAGGTGAGAACATGTACACACACACACACACACAGACAGATGCAAACTTTCACTCGCTCACTCACTGATATACACACACACTCACTCACACTTACACACACACACACACACAGATGCAAACTTTCACTCGCTCACTCACTGATACACAAACACACACACACACACACACACACACACACACACACACACTTCATCAATACCAGCTCAACAGAGATCAATACTATCAGTGACATGCAGCACATGTCAGTACGTTTGGACAGAGGCTGTCATGTTAGCTAT
Organism: Alosa alosa; assembly: GCF_017589495.1. Taxonomy (NCBI): domain Eukaryota; kingdom Metazoa; phylum Chordata; class Actinopteri; order Clupeiformes; family Clupeidae; genus Alosa; species Alosa alosa. The sequence goes on along the minus strand of NC_063205.1, from coordinate 24,033,178 downwards.
TCTATTCTTTTGTTTCTGTTACCTTGGTAACTGCTGCGTTGCTGTGTTCCATCTCATTTCCTATGTGAAAACACTACACACAGAGTGAGAATGGGCAACTGGGTGGGTTTGCTGCAGTTACGTTGTCTGTAAAAATAATGTGCAGCACGGGCATGACATGACAACTGGAGAAACTAATGAGTGACAGACAGGTTTGGGTTGTAACTGATTACAAGTAATCTGGATTACATGATCAGATTACAAAAAAATAAGTAACTATAATCAGACCAGATTACATGAAAAAAATATATGTAATCAGGTTATTACATTGTCGAAGATTACTTGATTGCATTTTGTTTAGGTGTTTCAGTACATAAAGGAATGGGCACAAATACATCAGGATGTAGCCTATTTTAAAATAAAATACAAATACCGTATTTTTAAATGTATCAACATAAACTACAAAACACTGTAGTCATAATGTATAAAAACAACTACTGTATTTTGGTATTTTGAAAATACTCAAAATACTTTTTTCAAGGAGGCATGGAATCACTTTGTACATCATTTTTATCATCCCAAACATTTACCAATAAAACTCGAATAAAAATACATGGTTCAGTAGTTCTAAACAGGCAAACTAATGAGCAGGGATGGATTACTGAACAGGCCTGACTGGCCCAGGGGCCCAAGTGTTCAGGGATCCCTGAAGCCCAAGCCTCTGTGTGAAGTCACTACTATGTTCTCCAGCCCTGATATCGGAATAGGGCCCCTCAGTCAAATAACATAGGTTATATTGTCTTAATAGGGCCCCACAATCATATAACATAGGTTATATTATTCACCCTGATATCTAAAAGGGGGCCCCTCAGTCAAATAACACAGGTCACACTATGTGTGATAATCATGCTTTGTAATTGTCATCTTTTTTCACAGCAAGATGCCTTAAATGTGTTGATGGTTATATTTATAAGTCTCAATCTGTAATTTATTTGCACAAAACTTGCCAGGAGTCATAATTTAAGGGGTTATTGCCTTTTAGCACAACCAACCGCGACCAAGCTAGAGAATAAAATGGACTCCTATTTTTTTCCACTTCATGTGTGTGGTTATGATGGCAGATGACCAGTTGATAGTCATAATTTGTGTTTAAAAGGGGAAGTGGGGGCTACATGTTCACCACAGGGCTGCCAACTCACACATTGGCCGTAAGACTCACTCATTTTATTGTCTTCACACACACTCACGCCAAACCCCCGATTTCTCACAGTGAAGTGTCAACCCGGTCGGTCAAATTATGTCCGTGCACTGGAAATGTCAGACGTCCTATTCTCCGTAAATATCAGTGTAGCATCAAATTCATTTTGATTCAGTGTCTTTTTTATTTAATGTGTGTATGAGAGTACATTATTCAATGTGTGTGAGAGTTTGGGACCACTGACCTACAGGAATACAGACAGTGATGTGTGTGTGTGTGTGTGTGTGGTGTGTGTGTGAGAGAGTTTGAGACCACTGACGTGTGTGTGTGTGTGTGTGTGTGTGTGTGTGTGTGTGTGTGTGTGTGTGTGTGTGTGTGTGTGTGTGTGTGTGTGTGTGTGTGTGTGTGTGTGTGTGTGTGTGTCGGGAGTTTGAGACCACTGATCTACAGGAATAGGAATACAGACAGTGCAGACAGGATTGCAATGTTCTCATGTACTTAGCGTGTTTGAGTGACTAATTATTATGATTGTTAATATCAATATTGTTATTGTTATTAGCATAATGGATATCCTGATGTGTTCATTAAAGTTGTTTCATGGGTTAGACTCTTGAGGGCGTGAACACATTTTATGACTTATGAAAAGTGTTGTTGAGATCTCATGATGATTTCTGTGGTGTTTGTTTTTTGTTGTTGCAGGCTCCAAGGATGACTCCTCCAAGTGTGGCCTCTTCGCCCTCTGCACTTTAGATGGTGAGTGGAGGGCAACCAGCAGCCTACGGTAGCTTTCATAGTAATCTGGTGGTCATGATGTCAAAATGCTGTGTCCGTCCCGTGGTGTGTGTGCATACGACGATGTGTTTCAGCGCGCGCGTGCGTATGTGTGCGGCGTGCACCGGTAGAGGACTATAAGTTGGGGTTATTGGTTTCATCTAGTAGCATATGTGCGTTTCTGTGTGCGTTTCTCATGTCCCTGTGTGTGTGTGACTTTTCCCTCCTCTCCTGACTCGTACATCCATGTGACTCGGCACTTTTTAATATGATGAGCTCCACTCAGAGTTCAGGCCTGATGAGAATCTCTGCTGAGTCATGCCAATCTATTGCTCTGGGCTTGGCTGCACATCCTGCCTACCTGAATGTGACCTGAATGTGACAGTAGCCCACATATAACAACTGGGCTGTTTGCTCTCTTTGCAAGTCGTGTGTGTGTGTGTGCGTGCGTGTGTGTGTGTGTGGCTAGAGTAGAATAGTGCATTATTCTCGGCATCATCTTGTCCAATTAACAGCCATGGCAGCTGAACTTAGTCAAGTAGAGCCCTTTATTTACCCTAATGTCTCATCTCCCTCTCAATATTAACAATTCCAATGAGGAATCCTTTTGTGTGTGTGTGTGTGTGTGTGTGTAAGAGAGCGAGAGAGAGAGGATACTTAAGCATGTCGGCGCTGTAACAAGCATCGTATTCATGCATGTAAAGTGAATGTGCTTCCTCCTACAGAGCATTTGTAAAGGGAGTAGGAGAGAAATGCATTCTTTTTACACAGTGAGAAACCAATGCATTTCTCTCTGCCTCTTAATGAATGTGGAACCTGTACCCCCTCACCTCTCTTTTATTCATCCCGCGGGAAGTGTGTGTGTGGGGGTGTGTGGGCACAACAGACTTGGAGAGGAATTCTAATTGCAGTAGGGACCTTGGGACTGCAAAAAATGCTCTAAAGTGTGTGTGTGTGTGTGTGTGTGAGAAAAGCACACTTTGATCTGAGATGTACTGGCCTTAATTAAATCACTTCCAATGTTCCAAAATAAATAATTAAATAAATAAAAATTATCGGCCAATCAGCTTTCCTTTCATCCCCAAACCAAAAAAGACCGCACACTGCTTTATTTTTATTCATTTATATTTTGCTTTTAGGAGGTGTGTGTGTGTGTCTGTGTGTCTGTGTGTCTGTGTGTCTGTGTCTGGTGTGTGTGTGTGTGTGTGTGTGTGTGTGTGTGTGTGTGTGTGTGTGTGTGTGTGTG
>NC_063205.1:24024984-24027484 GCF_017589495.1 Alosa alosa | reverse complement strand
TTTATAAAAGCGTCAGCCAAATGAATAAGCAGAGCTGGACAGTAACGGAGTACATTTACTTGAGTACAGTACTTGAGTACAATTTTGAGGGATCTGTACTTTACTCGAGTATCATTTTTGGGCAGTACTCATGACTTTACTCAAGTACATTTGAGAGGCAAATATTGTACTCTCTACTCCACTACATTTCTATCCATAACCGTGAGTACCTGTTACTACTTCTAAAAAAAAAAAAAGGAAAAAAGAAAAATCTCGGAAACCCTCAATTTGTTGTTTCCCTCTCAAACGTGATTGGATTGTGCAGGCGCCACTGATTGGGACAGCCTATCAGCAATCACCTTCAGCTTTCCGCCAAAGTCAACTCTATGGTCAGATTTAGATAAGAGACGAAACCATGGACAAAACAATGGATGAAGACGCAGCAGGTCCATCCCGGGAATGTGCCAACCTGTGGCCCCACCTCGCCAGACTATTTCAATTTTCTGAACAAGTTAATGATAGTTTTCGCTTCAAGCGTTTCAATTACAAAATAGTATTTTGTATTTGAAATACGTATTTTAAATACATGTATTAGAAATACTGCCCATCCCTGGCAACATGGTAAAAAGATGAAAATTACTTGATTTTACTTTCAATTCCTTTTACATTCTCCAAGGTATTAACATTTTTCATAACTCCATGTAGGACGTATCTGTACTGTAAGCACTGTGGCAATAGTAATGCAATATTTAGAAAATGTAGGCTACTCTTGATACTCAAGTACTTTTAAAAACAAGTACTTCAGTACTTTTACTTAAGTAGACATCTGACTGTTGTACTTTTACTTGTACTTGAGTAAAATTTAGCAAAGGGTATCTGTACTTTTACTCAAGTAATGAAGCTGTGTACTCTGTCCGCCTCTGTGAATAAGTATAAGTTTTGTAGTGCTGACCCTTTAGCATAGCAGCTACAGGGCGGTGATAGCGTAGTGGCTAAGTAGCTGGGCTAGCATGCAGTAGTAGTGTAGTGGCTAAGTAGCTGGGCTAGCATGCAGTAGTAGTGTAGTGGCTAAGGAGCTGGGCTAGCATGCAGCAGTAGTGTAGTGGCTAAGGAGCTGGGCTAGCATGCAGTAGTAGTGTAGTGGCTAAGGAGCTGGGCTAGCATGCAGTAGCCTGAAAAGTTGTGGGTTCAATTCCCGGCTTCCACTGTCTTGCCCTTGAGCAAGGCACTTAACCTCGAGTTGTTCTATATATAATTGACATACGAAAGTCGCTTTGGATAAAAGTGCCTGCTAAATGAAAACATGTAAATGTAAGCAGCTCTGGGGCCATCACAGGTGGGGATCACAGTGGCAGAGGCAAGCGTAACCCAACGCTCTGACCATACTAAGTTCTATCTTGTTCCTATGGCAACACAAACGATTTGCCTTAACTACCAATTGAATACGCTGGTGTTAGAAAATTGAACCAAGTTCAATGCTGGGCTTGTTCAATGCTGGGCTTGTTCAATGCTGGGCTTGTTCAACGCTGGGCTTGTTCAACGCTGGGCTTGTTCAACGCTGGGCTTGTTCAACGCTGGGCTTGTTCAACGCTCAGCTTGTTCAACGCTCAGCTTGTTCAACGCTAGCGTTACGCCAGCATTGCCACCACTCGGCTGCCGAACCATAGACAACAATAGGAAACCTGCCGCTGGTCAATGTGATCTCTGTCTAACTGCTCCCAATTCTCCATGTTTCTGGGCCGCTCTCTCCCTCTCTGTCCCTCTCAGTCTTTTTGTCTTGGTCTCTCCTTCCGTGTCTCAGGATCGCTGTCTACCATTCATCCTCACACACACACACACACATTCAAGCTCCAGTGCACCTCAGCTGGAGATTATAAAATTGGCCTAGTTCCAGTAAGAGGATTAAGAAATGTGTGTTTGTGTGCACATATGTGTGTGTGAGGGAGAGAGAGAGAGTGTGTGTGTGTGTGTGTGTGTGTGTGCGTGTGCGCGCGGGCGTGTGCGAGAGTGAACATGCATGTGTATGTGAAAGTGTGGTAGTGTACATAATATGTGTGTCAATGATTGCAAGTGTGTGTAAAACTATATGAATATGACAGTGTATGCTATCTTTTTCCACTTAAGAAAAAATAACATTTCTTCATTTCATGCAATACTGCTTCTACTCTCCTTGCATGCAGAGAAAACTGGAGACACAAACACACACGCACACACACTCACTCACTCAAGATATGTGCATGCTTTATGAATTAGACCACAGGTACACAGTGGAATGAACTGCAATGCACGCTAATGAGTTCATCCCTTTTGAGAAATGACACAATGGGTCCAGGCACCCACGTACACTACATGAATACCTCCTTTACACACACCCACTGGTCATGACTAATGCTGACGTGTGTGTGTGTGTGTGTGTGTGTGTGTGTGTGTGTGTGTCTGTGTGTGTGTCTGTCTGTCTGTCTGCTGTCTATCTGTGTGTGTGTGTGTGTGTGTGTGTGTGTGTGTGTGTGTGTGTGTGTGT
>NC_063205.1:24017484-24019984 GCF_017589495.1 Alosa alosa | reverse complement strand
AATAACCATGTTTCTCTGTGTTCATGTAACACCATATCCTGAATATGATCAAAACTGGGATAAGCCTTATAACTGGGATACTAAAGTGCATGTAAACATGGTCAATGATGTTTCACTTTACCTGAATGTTCTGTTTTTGTTTGTTTCTACTATTACCATAGCAATAGCCATGCTGCGACAAAGGGTGCTTGCAGAGTAATCAAATCAACCCAACACATCTTTGTAGCTTTATCTTAGCGACTGTTGTTATGCTGTTTATGTTGGATTTAAACAACAATTCCAGCTATGCACTCTCTTAGGTCTGCTGGACCATTCTATGTGGAGTTCTGAATCTCTCCCCATTCATTAACTTAGAGGCTTGACTTCTGTGTCCCCATAATACCTGCCCCAGGGGCATTTTCAAGATGATTGGCAAGGGACCAGACTTGCTGATAAAGACTTTGGTTTTGCCTGATTTTGTTCCAATGTCGAAGGTTATATTGGCAGTCGCTGTCTCGAAGCTGATTCGATGTGAAGCTGCGTTTCTATCTATGACATAACAGTGTATTAGGTGTGTGTGTGTGTGTGTGTGTGTGTGTGTGTGTGTGTGTGTGTGTGTGTTTTGTGTCATTTTCTTCACAACGTGTGCGTAAAAACATGGCGTGGTATGTACAAACAGGCCACACTTGGGTAAAACCGCAGAATGCCTGTCGCAGGAGCTGAAAATGGCAATTTGCGCTTCAGGGGAAAGTTTTGTGTAAAAAGATGGGAGAAGAAGCATAAAATGCACCTAATTAGGTATTCCCCTGTACGTGCAAAAACTGCCCATGAAAGCGCACGTCTGTTTTACAGTGAAATATTTCCGCCTTGTAAAAGCAGGTGTTAATCCTTTTAAAGGTTGAATGCATCAATAAGAGAAACTTTCAAAGACAACAGAATCACTATTCAGAGCACCAGTTTTGTGTCTTTGTACTATATCAAAAGTAGCCTTAACTTTCGCCGGCCTTTCGAATGTCTTACTTTCACTTTCACGTCATCCACTTAAACTTTCCTACTTGCTAGATTTGACCAATCTTCCATAGCCTACGTGCACAAGTAGCTTGAGTAGAACCACTGATCTTCATTATCTCCTGCTTGGTGACATCTTGTATCATGTATTGTATTATTTCATGATCATTAAACGTTTGATTTCTTTTAATGTTATCATCAGTTAACATCATTCTAGTGCTTGTGATTGAAGTATGTCGCTCAGTTGTGAACGCCACAAATTATGGTAGGGGGCGGAGAAAGGTTCTGATTACCCGATGAACAGCAGGTTTGATAAATACCACGTAAACTGAAGAAGCTCAGCGTCGCGCTTTCTGCGGGTTGGCCATGGCACTGATAACGCTTCGCTCACAAATCTACGTACATCTGACCCTCGCAGTGCAATATCATAACGTTAATTAAACTGATATGCCTTGCATTATGGATTCTGTTTATTATATATGTTACATAAATATACCAACTAAACATGAGTGTGTGTGTGTGTGTATGTGTGTGTTCGTGTGTGTTCACAGACCCTAATGACACTCAGGCTGTAAGGAAGCTGATTGGAGACGTTCTTTATGGGAAGACCCAGAACCCCCCACGGACACCACCTGGCCTCTTACCTGAACTTTGACCCTTGACCCATCATATCTGTAAATAAACCTCATCAATAAAGGACCACTCCAAACAAATCTCTTTCTGTCTCTGTTTCTGTTTTGAAAAACCTTTTGAAAGACAGTTATGTGTTCCCTGACTATTTAAAGTAGGCTAGCTTTTGTGTGCATAAAACTTTCACTATGGTAATGTTACTAAATGCCAAAAATAAAACATCTGAGTTTGTTTACTGACAAGGTTTGGCAAGAGAATACACTGCTTGCTCTTAGCTTGGCCTGTCAACATGGCCGATTTCTCGGTGCTTTTTTTAAAATGAGGCAGAAGACTACAGTGAGTGTTCAGTGTCCAAAAGACTAGTCTCCTGAGGAAACACACACACACACACAAACACAGACAGGCACACACAGTAACACACACACAAAGGCTTATACATGAGATGCCATGATTAGATGCTTCCACACGCTTACAAACCTCTGAGTGTGCGCGCACACACACACACACACACACACACACACACACACACACACACTCACTCACTCTCACTCTCCTTGCTTGCTATGTGATAGGTCTCTGAGGGAGGTTTTCCAGTCTGTCTCTCAAACGTCGGTATCTTCTCTTATACATTAGCAATGAGGAAGAACACTGTGGTTTCTACAGGTAAAGGACACTGACTCACACAGATACTCATTCGTCATAGTGTGTGTAGCTTGGGCTCAGGTGTCCTGATGCACTGAGACATTGAGAGTTTGTGTGTGGTCTGTGTGTTCGTCTTTGTGTGTGTGTGTGTTCCTGTCCTTGACATGCACCACACTTTATAGAGCTGTGTGGGGACTGGTTTCTAAATATGCCTCTAACCTTTAACCCCCCCCACACACAC
>NC_063205.1:23994984-24002484 GCF_017589495.1 Alosa alosa | reverse complement strand
AAGGATAGAAGATGGCAGACTCACAAACACATGCAAGGACATGTGGCCACACACCGACACACACACACACACACACACACACACACACACACAGTACCACATCCTCTGTGGCACAGAGCGATGTAAGAAGCATGGCCAGATTGTCAAGCACCCAACCAGAGATCTGTTAAAGCAGAGTCTGTCCTGCCTGCAGCCTCTCCAAGTTCCCCGTTGTGTTTTGTGTAAGTTTGAGAGGACATGATCTATGCATGTGCTTCTGAGTGCAATCCTAATTAAATTCAAATTTATAGTCTGTTCTGAATGAATAAGGATTGGTCAAAATGCTGTGAATGCCCCCTGGAGTTTTACAAACCCGCACATGCATATCACAGTTATGCTAATGAAGTATTAACAGACACAGTTATGTTTTTTTGATTGTTTGTTTGTTGTTGTTTTTGTGCATTTTGTATGAGTCACCATAATAATGCCCCATAATAAATCAGCTGTTTAATCATTTGTAATGACCTTATATGAGGACTCCTATGTGGCATAGTGTTCGTGATGTGAACACCCACAGATCATTTTACAATCAGATAGATTTGTATTTGATGGCCTTGCTTGGACACATCACACATGGATTATTTATTTGCACTGTAGCCAACAGGTCATGTATTGCAGAGGCAAAAAATATAATGAGAGCACAATTTAGCAAATGGGCCCACAATTTAGTAAAATTATAAAAATGTATATATTTTTTTTAAATATCTTGATACTTCCTGGGTTCCGTAGGTGTATGGACAAAGTATAGGTGTTAGGTAAAACCGCTATTTCTTCATATTCTATTTCTAGGTCACTTTTCAATGGTTAGGCAAGTCCCTCTACTCGGCGGCCATATTGCAACGCTTTTTGGGCACTTATCGGGCATCTATTTCGGTAGAAATGCACCTACGCAAGGCTTCACAACACCAATCTTGCTCCAGTGGCGAGATGATTGGCACGATGTCTTCACAACACACCACATTATTGGCTCAATGTATTCACAACGCAGCACATGATTGGCTCAATGTATTCATATGTCGACATTTTGCTGCGGAAAGAGTGTGATATGCGTAGACAACGGCCATATTGGCGTTACAAACTAACCCCATGCATTTCTATGGAGGACTTTTGGAGTGCTGTGTCTCCTCATTAGAAAGTATCTGGTTGTGTGTAGAGTTTACAATCTAAGGATCAAAATGGCCCTTATGGCAGTTCTAGCATGAAATGATGTAAGGTGGAGATGCTGGGCTCGCGGCACTTTTGTTCTGGGCCAGATCTGGCCCACACATGGCATATAACTCATTCATAAAAAAAAATCAAGGAGCTCGGTGTATAGCCAGAATACAGATTTTATTTTGAATTTTTCAATAGGCAGATTAAAATACTGATCAGAAATCAAAAAACGATCAACAGAAAACAAAACTAAAAACAAAAGAAACAAATCAAAGATCACAGGAAAAAAATCCACTCGTCTCAAACATTAATTTTTCAAAGCCGTTACAGAGCGCACAGAGATCTGTAGAGTAAAGAAGAAGGGGGGGGGGGGTGGAGCAAATAAATGCAGGGGTGACCTTCAGTGAGGAAGCTGGTCAGATGGGTGCCGTGGTGATATGTCCTGGAGACAAAGAGACATAGCAACCTCACACAGGCTCACACTGCATGTGTCCTCCCATTGATCAGCCACACTACTCACCCCCACGCTATATGTGTGTGTGTGTGTGTGAGTGTGAGTGAGTGTGTGTATAAGATAATCAGCAACACCAGAAGCTCAGCATCAGACTACCAGCTTAGGGATTAAAGCTAGGCGCTTTTCAGTGACACTTGATCGTTTCACACCATCATGTGTGTGTGTGTGTGTGTGTGTGTGTGTGTGTGTGTGTGTGTGTGTGTGTTTGTGTGTGTGTCTGTGTCTGTGTGCACATATTTATTTGTGTGTGTTGCTTGTGTGTTCAGCGACCAAGATCAGCTATCAACAAAATAAAACCACAAAATGTTTCCAATTTTTAATTTAGATTAGTGTAGCTGTGTAAAGCAGAAGTAAAGTACAGAGGGAGAGAGAGAGAGAGAGAGATGGTGACCTCCAAGGAATACTGAGAAAATCAACCTCCACTGAGGCCTTGGCACAAAGTGAGGCCTGGGGCTAGAGTGATTCAGATGCCCCAGAAATAGAAGGGAGAAGGCAGCTGGAGTCATGAGAGTAGTGGGGAGGTTAGCTGAAGGGCTAATAAGATATGGGGATCGTGTTTCTCTCCCGGCAGAAAAAACAAGTAAGCACTCTCCTGTCACTAAAAGCATTATCAGACACACTGTCTCTCTCTTACACACACACACCTGCACACTCTCACACACACACACACACACACACACACACACACACACACAGACACACACACACACACACACACACACACACACACACAAACACAAACACAAAACCTACAAATTTGACCAACGTAAGTGAAACCTAACATCTACAGGAAAAACAACCGATCATGCAATACTGGAATGTTTTTTATCATATTATAATTATGCTAAGGTTCAGCTGTTCGAGCATTACGCAACCACGGTGCAGACACTCTGTCTGTCTGTCCAACATTTACTCTAATCACTTTGGTGCATTTCTCAAATCATCAGACACTCTGTCTGTCCAACATTTCACTCTAGTCACTTTGGTGCATTTCTCAAATCATCAGTAACGTTTGCATTACAGTAAACAATGTCTATACTTTAACAGCTCTGTGTGAATGCCATTTTGTTTCCAGACATTGTAATTTATTGCCGTACAGCAAAGAAAGACCCGACTGGTTGATAATACAGCAGTGATGTGGAGGTTGAACTAGTAGTTCTGAAAATTTCGACTCTGATCTGAGAAACGCACCAAAGCGGTCAAAGTGAGACAACCTGCAGCACACAGAGGAGGAGGAGCCCTCGTCTTTAATTCAGGTCAGCAAGGGAACCCTCAGCTGCACTAACAAATGAGAGAGAGGGTGAGAGAGAGAGAGGGAGAGAGAGAGAGAGAGAGAGAGAGAGAGCAGGTATGTGGAAGAGAGAGAGAGGGTAGGTGAGACGGAGAGAAACAAAAACAGGAGATGGGGTAAAAGAGGGAAATATGAGAGAATTGAGCAGATACAGTGAGAGATAGAGATTAGGAAGAGAGGAAGAGAATAGAAAGAGAGGAAGAAAGAGAGAGATTAGGAAGAGAAGGAGAAAGAATGGGAAGCAGATACAGCAAAGAAAAAAGGAAAGAAGAAAAGAAAGAAAAGGGGAACAAATGCTGTCATGGAAAAAATGACATGAATATGAAGCACACGGAAGGAGAGAAACAGAGTGAAAGAGAGAGAAAAGAGGGAGAAACAGAGAGTGAAAGAGAGAGAAAAGAGGGAGAAACAGAGAGTGAAAGAGAGAGACAAGGCAGTTTGGAGAGAGTGGCTATGACTTGAAATCTGCTCACGTACGTATCGGTCCCTGCGCTAGTCGGTCAGAGCTGCAGCTCTTTAATGAGCGAACAGATCACGCACCAAGCACACAGTGACCCCGGGGCAGTTGGCTGTATGTCGGGGTAATGTTCATAACATCAGATAACAGCCAGAACAACTGCCACACATGGCCATGGACCCCAGATTTGACCCTGTCTGCTGTACGCTGGGAACCATGTGTGGTTCAGGTCTCATGAACTGCTAACAGCCCTACTGCATTTAAGATCTTAAACAAGCAGTTAGTGATTATAATTCCATACACTTGTGGTCAAATCCAGTTAACTGCTCCTCAGGGTCAGTCGTCTGGCTGTCTGCTCAGTGTGTGTGTGTTCATTCACAGTCCATAGTCTGAGTGGACGACAGAGCGGCTCGGACCAAGCCTTTAAACGATCCCAGCCAATCAGCACAAAGATATAGGGGCCCAGAACAGAGGGGTGTAATTTGCTTGGCTGTTCCAAATATCAACAACCTTTCGCAAAAACTGACACCAAATTAAATCTCACCCATTCTAAGCTTAAATTCCAAACTGTTGCCATAGTCTGGCAGTATCCATAGCGCAAAAAGGGACTGAATTCAGAGATGTATTGCAACTCAGTAAAATCTTTGCGATTGTTCCACATTGTGTTTATATATTTTTTTTTGTTTAGTACAATAGCTAAGGTCTAGTTGACAGCTACTCCCACTACCTCATCTGTTCTTTCCAGCGAGACAGATTACACATCATTTATCATCATAATCATCATCATTTATCAATCACTGGGATCATTTCACACTATTTCAATCCCAATTTACTGGATTTACCCCTTTCATTTCTCTACACTATTCAATGACTCATTAGTTATTGATCAAAAACAATAATCTGAAATATGTGTTCATGAGGAAATGATACATAGATAGTATAATAGTATATAATCTCTCTGGACCTCCTTTCACTTAGCGATGCAACTGCAGTACAAAAGTGCAGGAGAGAATCATGGCAAATGCAGAATGCAGAAGCACAGAAAACAAACACTAACAGTGTGAGCTGGAAAGAGAGAGATAGAGAGAGAGAGAGAGAGAGAAAGAGAGAGAATCAGAAGAAAAAAGTGATAGAGATATGAAAAGAGAGAGACATGAAATGTTCCTCCATGTTTTCTTCCTTCTCCTCTCTAGACACAGGGAGGCGGGGTCCACGTTTGGGGTGACGTCACAGGAAGTGATGTCACAGGTTCTTGTTGTTGTCATGGTGGCACTGGCTGTGGTGGGCGGAGGTGTCCAGGAAAGGCAGCTCATCTCCACTGGCCTGGAGCCGGAGAACCCTGGAGTCTAGGTCCACACAGCACTGCAGGGTGAGGAGGGCACACACACACACACACACACACACACATTTGGACACACACACACACACACACACACACACACACACACACACACACACACATGGACACACACACACACACACAAAGAAACAAACATTATCCATCAACATGTGCTCTAAGATGTATCTCAACAGGTACAGAAGATGCTAAAACCACCACCGTCAGCATCACAACTGAACTCAGTTAGAGCTTCAGTATGAGATATGCAACATAACACAGCAAATTGCTAACAAAACTCTGAAACTCTAAACTTCAAACGTAAGTTGGGAGGAATGCGACTCTGACTACTGATGATCAAGACACCGGAGCTTTAAAAGCTTAAACACCGTGGCCTGAACTGCGCTCAGGGGGGATGGCTGAACACAAGCAGAGATCATAAGGAACAGGAGCAGGGGAACATCAAACAGCACGCCAGCTGCCTGCTCCACACACACAATAACGCTTCATTAGCCGAAACCAGAGAAGAGAAAAGGGCTAGCTCAAACGCCAGTGCTGTGGTGGTACCTACTGAAAGGTTAAGAAGCAAGGTACTATGTGAATCCAAACCAATATAACATAGCGGTATATTTCTACTATTTTAGCTCAAAGACTGGCTTCTTCTTTTTTTTTAAAGTATATTTTTTGGGCTTTTTTGCCTTTAGTTGGACATGACACTGGAGAGTGACAGGAAGCAGGAAGTAAGTGGGAGAGAGAGATGGAGTGGGATCAGGAAATGACCACAGGATTCGAACCTGGGTCCCCGTGGGTACTCGGACCCGTATATTGTACGGGCGCTATAGCCTGCTGCGGCTACTTCTTACTTGCTTTTTTTTTTTTTTTGGTAATTTCTTAGCCTCGAAAAACATAAGCTACCGCCTTCGCAACACACTTGCTGGACCAGCCTCTGAATCATCTGCCATTTGGCAGATCATCATTTCTGTTTAAGGGCCCTAAACTTTATTTCTCCAGACATCGTCCTGGCCACTTAGGACCAGACACCTCTGGCTGTCAACAGGAACAGGCCTTGGCTTTCTTCCTGCCTCAGCGGCGTTGTTTTTAGCATGGCTAAGCATATGCTAGCAGCATTGTAATGCAATATGCTGCATTATAATCAGCATGCCTGGCTGTCTACTCGCTCAGTTGTACAGGCTCTGTTTATTACGTCAGCTCAGTGCACCATGGAAGACGACGCGACCGTTAAATTATTACTTTTCCGGAGTGGTGTTGAATCTTTCCACACCAGTGTGTTTGTGTGTGTGTGTGTGTGTGTCTATTCATCCATCGCTGCCTAATGACTCTGTGAGTCAGGCTGGAGCACATTGTTCCATTTTTACATAAATGTGCCTCTGCGTGTGTACATTCATTTATTATCTGTGTGAGCTAAGTGTAGGTGTCATGACTCATGATCGACGGTCTGCTAAGAGTCAGCTGTCTTGCAAATGACCTCTTTAGGGAGACTGGACGGTTGTGGGTGTTAAATTAGGTACACACACACACACACACACACACACAAACACACACTAACACTCTCTCTCTCACATACACACACACCCACACACACAGGTACATTGGTAGAAGCTAAGGCAGAGGCAGAAATTACTAAAATCACCTGCAGAATCTCTCTCCAGAGAGTTCCATTCGCCGTGGCAACACTGTCACACATTCTAAATTCTCCATTCTAAATCCGACACGCGGGAGTGTGCCAGGCCCAGCTCAGTGAGCGATTCACTTCCAGGTCACAGGAGAAGGCACTGAATTATGAACATGAACAATTTGTCCCAGAAGCACGGGATCTTTCCCTTCCTTCTCTCCTTTCCTTCTCTCTCTCTTTCCATCCATCCTTCAACTGCTTATTCATGACTTTGTTTTGTTTTTCATTTCGGTAACACTGCAGACTGCAGCCCCCCCCTTCTCCTCCTACTACCCTCCACCACCCCCACCTGTTTTGAGATCTAGTTAAAACCACTTTGTAGCCCCGAAGAAATTCAATTAAAGCTTCTTTCCCCAACTGAATCAAGCATAACAGAGTGAAATCAACCCTGGGGAGGAACTGATGCCACAATCATTTTTCACTCCGACTCAAACTACTGATTTCGACACATGGACCAGGGGCACGATTACTAATACCGTTCTGTGTAAGGTCCAGGGGCGCCAGTACTATTATCGTATTCGTATTGTGTTCTGCTCTGTTTTGAGGAGCGGCCTAATTAAATACAAAACCTCAGCTGTTTTGAATATCACTGCTGATACTGTTCTGTGTTTAGCTCAATTCTTCTCTCTTCTCTCTCTCTCTGTCTGTCTCTCTTTCCCTTCTTCCCTCCCTCTCTCTCTCTGTCACTGTCACTGTCTCTCCCCTTCTCTCTCTCACCCTGTCTCTTTGCACCACATATCTAATGAGGGTACAGGCATTTATAGAGAGATGATTAAGATCCATTATTAATGTTTCAAGAAACCTAAGCTCAGTGTCACCTCATTCACACTGCTACAGATTGAACAGAAATGTGATTATGTGTGCTTAACAGTCTGGCAGTGGAGGAGATTGGGAGCGGATGAATTTGAGATCAGATAATGCATATGTATGGAAGCTGGGCCAGAGAACAGCATGACCATACCGTGGTGATGGTTACAGTTACTATGGTAATGAGCGTACAGATGGTGATGGTGATAGT
>NC_063205.1:23987484-23989984 GCF_017589495.1 Alosa alosa | reverse complement strand
ATGACGGATCAACATCGGATTTTGACATTTACTCAATGAAGTTATAGGCTAATGTTAATTGGCAGAAAGATTGAACATGGTTTGCTTCATCTATACGACAATATACTTCAGCTAGCAAGCGACAGTTACAACTAGTTAAGCAAGGAGATGGTTAACGTTATGTTTGTATTAGGGCTGTCAGCATAACGTGTTAATGAGTAAGGACCAATGAGTAAGGACCAATCATACACGTTAATTTTTTTAATCACATTAACGTGTGCCGCCAAAGATTTTTAATTTTACACCGTCACTTGTTCTGTTATAAACAATTCTCTTTGGTGCCAATATTTTGACCCTTTGATGCATCGTTTATTGTCCTCAAACTGACTAACTACTGTCTGCCTTCCTCCTGTAGGCCTAGTCATGAAGATAATAAACACTAACGCCTAACGCAGTTCTGAACTCCCGGTCGGCTGAATGGGCGTTATACTTTAAAAAATTGACACACCTCGAGTTTAAACAATAATCTACGACATGGGTCGGCAACAGGCGGCCAAAGCTGCCGCCACTAATATTGTTTGGCCCAGTCAAATTATTCTGGCAGTCCTATTTTTTAGAATCTTTTATTTTACGATATTGATTTACAAATAGCCTATTCACCAATCAGACTGTGAGTTGGTGCTTAAACAAATATGAGAAAGAACACCAGAATGCACTGGATCCTGC
This sequence comes from Alosa alosa, assembly GCF_017589495.1. Classification (NCBI taxonomy): domain Eukaryota; kingdom Metazoa; phylum Chordata; class Actinopteri; order Clupeiformes; family Clupeidae; genus Alosa; species Alosa alosa. The sequence goes on along the minus strand of NC_063205.1, from coordinate 23,989,279 downwards.
TAGCTGTGCATAGACCTCGGCCAGCGCTTCAATATTGCACCTTTGTGCTTGTTTGGAGCAAATAGCTGCGTTTTGTAGTGTGGTATGATATTATTTATCGTGACAGCGTTGTTTCAAATCTGATACACAGGTTTTGCCTTTGTGAAACCGGGTAAGATGAATGTAAATTTTTCTTTCCATTCTTGTTTATAGGCCTAGCTATCTTGTTTATAGGCCCAGCTCCAACTCCTTTAGTTCGCTTCTCACTCTGCATGCTAATAATTCTTGTAAGCAAACAATAAACATTGTAACATTGTCAGGAGATGGGTCAACCAAGTAGCTTATTTAAGAATAAAAGATAGACTTTATCCAAAGAAGTTTTTCATGTTTGGAACATTTGGAATAAAAAAAAGGTTTATTTTAATACATTTTCTGTTGGTATCAGATTATTTATAGCCTAACATAATGGTGATGAACACTGGTCGGTAGGGCCCCCTTGAAATTTTAGCTTGGGGCCCCCACAGACTCTAGAATCACCTCTGTTTGTGTTGGTGTGTGTGTGTGTGTGTGTGTGTGTGTATGAGTCTGAAAAAGAGAAAGTTTGCCTTACTGTCTCTCTCTCGCTCTCTCTGTGTGTGTGCGTGTGTGTGTATGTTTACTGTATGAGTCTGAAAAAGAGAAAGTTTGCCTGTCTGTCTCTCTCTCTCTCTCTTTCTCACTCTCTCACTCTCTCTCTCTCTCTGTGTGTGTGTGTGTGTGTGTGTGTGTGTGTGTGTGTGTACTGACCCAGAGTAATATCTCCATCCTCAGCATGTCCTTGTGCTCTTGGCCTTTAAATGTTGCTATTTCCAAGCGCTGAATGATTGTTAGATTAGAAACTTGTAACCTCCTTTTTGTCTAGCAACACCGTTTTTTGTGGCGGCTATAGTGCACTTTGGGCTCCACAAATCTGCGCTGTCAGGTCTGCTTCCAATAACAGAGTCAAGTGACTCCAGTGTGTGTGTCTTGAACACACACAGAGAGAGAGAGAGAGAGACACACACACACATCTATGCAATCAGGTATACAGTCAAGAGGTGTAAGGAATCACAGGTGTTGTTACGGCTGTATGTGTTCCCTATGATGTATGTTTGTTCCAGTGCTGTTTATCCCTGTTCTCTCCCCTCCTCTCTACCTCTGCTCAGATGCTCTGCTTGCAACGACCTTGATTGGCAGCACCTGGCTTGGTGATTGATTGGGAGTTAAAGGTTCCAGGATCCAGTTCCTGAGAAGAGGCTTTTGGTGTGGGGTGTCTTGCTGCCTCTCAGCCTGGGATTTTGTCTCGTCTTTTGATTTGGACTTTGTGTCATGTCTATGTAGTGTTTTGTTATGGTTTATCTTGATGTAATAAATCCCACTGCTTGGGTACATTTTAAAAGGTGTTATTATTATTTATTAGGATTTGGGGTAAGTGGTGGGTTTTTGTTCACCCCTAAAGGGCCACGCAAAGGTGGGGTGTAACAGGTGCGAACGGAGTAACATGCCTCAAACATAACAAGTTTGACCATACCTCAGCTGTTTCTTTGGCTTTGTTTGACTTGTACATTGTCAGCAATAGGTGGACACAGATTCAATAGTTCGTTAATCAATCAGGTGGTGAAGTTGTGGGTGTGCAGAATAGATTTTGGTCCAAACTTCAAAACAACATGTTACTCACAGTGTACGTAATGTGTAGTTTGCAATTTGATGGTTTGCTGTTAATCATCCTCTGCTACAGACAGGAAGGAATGTGTAAAAAACAACAAAAAAGTCCCCACTTGCCACAACCCCATAGAGT
>NC_063205.1:23974984-23984984 GCF_017589495.1 Alosa alosa | reverse complement strand
TCACCCTCCTCTTCCTCATGCCGCAGAGAGCCACCTCGTGAGCCGTGTCTGTCGGCAACATCTTGTCTGGGCAGGAAGTGGTCGTGGAAAGTATTTTTCTCTCTTTGTGTATATGTAAGTGTATGTGGTTTCTTTGTTTCTGTAGGTGTAAGATGTGTGTGTGTGTGTGTGTGTGTGTGTGTGTGTGTGTGTGAGAGAGAGTCTATGTGTGTTCTTGTTTTTAAGTCTATAACTAAAGGCTATTTGCAGCATAGGGTCATTCTAACGAAAGATCTACCAAAAGAGATCTACCATCTCTATATGCGTGTGTCACATTCTGTGGCACCTGTCATCCACAGCACTGGTGTTTCTGTAATACAGACAAGGTACACAGTGATGTGTGTGTGTGTGTGTGTGTGTGTGTGTGTGTGTGTGTGTGTGTGTGTGTGTATGTGTGTGTGTGACACGGTAGTTTCACACAAATGTGTGTTAAGACGTAACAATAAGAAGAAATGAGTCAGAGTTTCCACCCTACCGCCTAGTCACCACTCTGTCTCAGTGGCCTTTGTCACTGCATCTGGGGCTCCGCCGTGTGTGTGTGTGTGTGTTTCTGTGTCATGGATGTTGTTTGTTAGGAGACAGAATGTGTTTCTGACCTGCTGATTTAAAAGACATGAAGCATGACACACACACACACACACACACACACACACACACACACACACACACACTCAAACTCAATCCAAAAGGGAACAGTACAAGGTGATTATTATATACTGTATATTCTGTAAGAATGGACTAAACCAATGGTCTCATCTTTACATTATCTAGAGGCATCTTCCAGCTCTCTATCCAGCTCTCTCTTTCTTTCTTTCTCTCTCTCTTTCTCTGTCTGTTTCTTTCTCTCTCTCTCTATTTTCTTTCTCTCTCTCTCTCTCTCTTCTCTCTGTACTTATAACAATATACTTTAAAGGAGCTTTATTAGCATAAATATAACCATTTGAATACTCTCAAGGTACAGTATGGTTTGGCATGGAACTCATATTCACATTCTCTCTCGGTCTCTCTGTCTCTCCCTCTCTCTCACACACAAACACACACACACACATACACATCTCCCTTTTCTCACTTCTATCTTTTTCATCCCCCATTCCTGCCTCTCTCTCTCTCTCTCTCTCTCTCTCTCTCTCTCTCTCAGGGCCAGATGTACGTTTTTGCGGCCACTTACGGCGTAGTTGTTTTGCAATATGCACATAAAAACATAGCAAGGTATGTACAAACAGGCCGCACTGAGGTAAAAGCGCAGACTGCCTGTCGCGGGAACTGAAAATGGTAAATTGCGCTTTTCCGTGTCATGCATATGCATTCATGGGAGGGTCAAGGGGAAAGTGGGAGTTTCCCGTGAAGAGATGGGAGGGGAAGAGCGCCTAATTATGTGTTCTGAGGTATGTACAAAAACAGCCCATGAAAGCGCATGTCTATTTTGCGCCTAAATATCTCCGCCTTGTAAAAGCAGGTGTTAATCCAAATTGTGGTTAAATGCATCAATGAGAGAACCTTTCAAATACAACAGAATCACTATATAGAGCACCAGTTTTGCGTCTTTGTAATATATCAAAAGCAACCTTAACTTTCGTTGGCCTTTCGATTGTCTTACTTTCACTTTCACGTCATCCACTTAAACTTTCCTACTTGCTAGATTTGACCAATCTTCCATAGCCTACGTGCACAAGTAGCTTGAGTAGAACCACTGATCTTCATTATCTCCCTGCTTGTTGACATCTTATCATGTACCGGTATGGTATTATTTCATAATCGCTAAATGTTTGATTCTTTTTAATGTTGTCATCAGTTAACTTCATTCAACTGCGCTTATATGTAGGCTATGCCGTTTAGTTGTCGATGTTCGTAAATTGTGGCAGGGGGCGGAGAAAGGCCGAGAAAGGCGCAGATTACCCGATGAAGTGAGAGTTTGATAAATACCACGTAATACAGCGTTCGCTATCTGCGATTTGTCCAAGGTAAGGGATAATGTATAGAACGCCAAGTCATTATTGGAAAATAAGTCCCTTCAGGGCGGGACAAGACCCTCCACTCGCGGCGTCGGGGATCGGTTCGCCCTGTCGGACTTATTTTCCCAATAATGACCGGGCGCTCTATACATTATCCCGCTTTATTACACGGCTACTTGCCAAAACGAAATAATAAACTCCCCACAATATGAATTTAGCCTACATAGCCTAGCCTATTTGTTACCGTTAATCGTGGCATTTGCTGAAATAGTTCACAACAACACGCTGAACTTGAATCAAACATTTTTTAGAACACAGCTGATCAACCGTCTGCTTTCACTTTTGAATGAAGTTCCAGTGCTTGCGTAGGGATTTGAAATACCTGAAATAGAAGCACAAACTCCGTTGCCATTGACAGCGGGTCATTATTTTTTTCAGAGGTCATTTCCCAAGAAATAATGATTGCTAGAACTTTGGGAAATCCTATTCAAGTCAATAGAGCGTTCTACTTGCCTTGTGAAGAGCCGTGTAATAAGCGCTGATAACGCTACGTTCGCAAATGTACGTACATCTGGCCCTCAATGTTACCAAAGCACAAAACCAAACAGCATAACAATTTCCACTTTAACAGTGAGAACGTTGAGGGAAAGGGATAAAAGGACATAGGATGAATAGAAATAGTAACATGAAAAAATGTGTGTATGCTTTCTCTCTCTCTCTCTCTCTCTCTCTCTCTCTCTCTCTCTCTCTCTCTCTCTCTCTCTATCTGTCTCTGTCTCTCTCATTCCCTCTGTCCTACTCTCTATCCTCATCTCTGAGAAGAGTATAAATAGCATTGAAGTGAGAAATTATGCAGTGCTTTCTGTCATGGAGGCAAAGTGGAAAAAAAGCACAACAAAAGCAAATTACAGAAGAGCCCAACAGCTGAGCATGTGTGTGTGTGTGTGTGTGTGTGTGTGTGAGAGAGAGAGAGAGAGAGAAAGAGAGAGAGAGATATATGTGTGTGTGTGTATGTGTCATGCATATATGACAGAGAGATGTGTGTAAATGAGTGTGTAAATCTACATGCATGTGTGGTTTAATGAACATGACTGTGTGTGTGTGTGTGTGTGTGTGTGTGTGTGTGTGTGTGTGTGTGTGTGTGTGTGTGTGTGTGTATTCACATGTGCATGCACATGAGTGTGCTTGACGTTCCCACATTACTCCATATGATGCAAAATCATCCATGAGCATGGAGGGCTCAGGAGGAGTCCTGATTAAGCTGTCATCTATGTATCTATGTACTACCCACTGTATGCATCTATGTACTACCCACTGTAGTATGCATCTATGTACTACCCACTGTAGTATGCATCTATGCACTACCCACTGTAATATGTATCTATGTACTACCCACTGTAGTATGCATCTATGCACTACCCACTGTAGTATGCATCTATGTACTTCCCACTGCAGTATGCATCTATGCACTACCCACTGCAGTATGCATCTATGCACTATCCACTGTAGTATGTATCTATGTACTACCCACTGTATGCATCTATGTACTACCCACTGTAGTATGCATCTATGCACTACCCACTGTAGTATGTATCTATGTACTACCCACTGTATGCATCTATGTACTACCCACTGTAGTATGCATCTATGCACTACCCACTGTAATATGCATCTATGCACTACCCACTGTAATATGTATCTATGTACTACCCACTGTAGTATGCATCTATGAACTACCCACTGTAGTATGCATCTATGTACTACCCACTGCAGTATGCATCTATGCACTACCCACTGCAGTATGCATCTATGCACTACCCACTGTAGTATGCATCTATGTACTACCCACTGTAATATGCATCGGCAAACACACACTCTCCTCTCTCACACACACAAATCTACACATACATCAATTGAGCATGTATATTTCTGTGTGTATTTGATGTGTGTGCTTGCATATGTTTCTTTGTGTGTGTGTGTGTTTGTGTGTACAATATATGTATCTAACTGTGACTATGACTTTGATGTGTGTGCGTGTCTGTGTCTGTGTCTGTGTGTTTGTGTGTTTGTGTGTGTGTGTGTGTGTGTGTGTGTGTGTGTGTGTGTGTAGAGTCTTGGGAAGAGGAGCGGAGTGTTGGTGGTGGTGGTGGTAGAAATTGCCAGTTTGCCGCTTGCGCCCCCTCCTCTCTCTTTAAGCAGCTTAATTGGGGGGGGCTATTTTTACCCCTTTCTGTCAATCAGAGTTGTTGTTTTGGAGTCTAGGAAGCCGGCCATGTTTTCACTGCTCCGTGCTCTCATTGTGCCCTTTTCCGTAATAGCACTCGTATTTGGAGTGACATTTCATATCTGAATAGAACATTAACGTTGGAGTTCACAGGGGCATTAAAGAGAATATCTGTGTTGTTATTTATTATTTGTTGTTTATTTGTTTGTTTGTGCATTACTGCAGCATAAATACAGTGTTTACAGTGTCTAAGTCTGTGGTCTCTATGTGTTTGTGTGTGTGAGATAGGGGGGAGCTGTGTGTGTGTGTGTGTATGTGTGTGTGTGTGTGTGTGTGTGTGTGTGTGTGTGTGTGTGTGTGTGTGTGTGTGTGTGTGTGTGTGTGTCCAGGAGAGCACCAGAGTGTTTTGCCCTGATTTTAATAATCCTCCTGATTGCTCCTGCTGTTCCCAAAGGTCACTCTGATAGTGTGTGTATTCAGCTATGACCTGCATGACCTTCAGCTATGACCTGTACGACCTTCTCCGCCCTCCCATTTACTGGGAAATATAATTTACCTACATTCACTGGAACACATCTTTTTTCTTTACCATCTCGAAGGCTCTTGCTTGTTTTTCAGTTTGTGCTTGTGTGTGTGTGTTTCTATAAGTGTGTGTGTATGTGTTCACACACGTGTGTCTCTGTGTGTGTGTGTGTGTGTGTGTGTGTGTGTATTGGAAAGCTGAAAGGATAAAGGATCTCTCCCCTCTCTCCAAAAGGTTGAGGGAACCTTATGTATTTAGTTCTAATGACTATTCAGACGCAGAGCCTTTATATAAACCCCTGTCTGAATGAGTGAATAGGAGTCCTGCCTCTCAACCTTCAAACACACAGACCTGTGTGTGTGTGTGTGTGTGTGTGTGTGTGTGTGTGTGTGTGTGTATGTGTGTGTGTGTGTGTGTGTGTGTGTGTCCTGCCTCTCAACCTCCACACACAGACCTGCTCAAAGCTGTCCAGTGTTTGAATGGGAAACAGCTCTCAGAGCTGGGTTTGTCTATTCAGGGCCTGGGTTTGGGAACTGATTAGTTCTCATTACTGATCGGGATTTGCCTGGCAACCATGGTTCATGATTCATATTAACAGTTTAATTAATTATGCATATTCCTCCATAAATCGATACTCTGTCACCCCCCCTCCTCTCTCTCTCTCTCTCTTTTTTCTCTCGGCTTTTGCTGGTTTTTAGCTGGTTCTTGATTAGCATGTTCTTCTGATCAACTCCAGATGAAGAGTCTTTTAAAAAATTCTATTGATGTACTTTATGTTCTTTTAAATATGTTTTAGTCTATGTGATGTGCTATATTAATAAACATCCCTTGCCTTGCCTATTTCTTACCTTGCACTGGACAACCAAAGCAGCCAGACAGGATGTCTCTCTTTCCTCCATCCCGTCTTTCTTCTTTCTCTCCTCTGTTTTCTCACTTCCTCCTTTCCGCCCTGGCCTGGTCTGCTGTGTCCCCGCCTTTCCTCTCCTCCTCTCCTGGTCATCGTCCTCCTCATCTTCCTCTTCCTCCTCTTCGTCCTCCTCCTCTTCCTCGGACCTCAGGCTCTTCTCGCTTTCCTCGGGCGACTCGCGTTCCTCGGTGGAGTCGTCCGCCGTGCTCTCGCTCCGCTCCTCCGTCTCCGTGGAGACGCCGCTGCCTCCGCCGCCGGGCTCCTTGCTGTCGGCGAGGGGGGAGCGAACTCGTGCCGCGGCATCTAGGGCGTCGGCACGGATACGGGGGATGTTGCCCTCCAACAGGCGCCTCTGCACAATGCTGTGGGGTTGCTGCGAAGGGGGGAAGGAGAGAGGAAGAGGATGTGATGTCATTTCATGATGTCACAGTAAGTCAATGCTAGACACTTTAAGACCTCTGAAGTTCTCCTACATAAAGGACCCAAAACCATCTTTGCCCATGTAAGGAGATCTGGGTACCATCTTTGTCTATAGATCTCTGAAGTTCGCCTACAAAAATGCTGATCGCCTACAAAGATGGTAGCTCTCTTGTAGGCGAACTTCACATAATCACCCTGATAGTGTTGTCATATGATGTCATTACTCATCTCATTTTGTGTGCAGTGTGGACATTTTTGACAGTAAAGGTGCTCTAAACGATGTTATGCGGTTTCTAAACTAAAACATTTTTGTCACATACAGCAAACATCACCTCACCATCCGCTAGCTGCCTGTGCCCTGAATACACTGTAAAAAACACAGTCTCAGTGGACAGCCCAGACTCCAAAAACGGCAACAAAAACAACCTGGACCATAAAACATAACAAACTGTTCTAGCCAATCACCGATGGAATGCGCGTTTAGGAGAGTTTCAATGACACGGGAGGGGTTTGTTTGAACGTCAACAAAAGTGACGTTATCCAACATCGATTAGAGCACCTTTAAAATCACATTACAGTTATTGTTATGAATATCAGTTGACATTTAAAGTCTATCTTTAAGAGACAGAGTGGAAGTGATGTCACAGAGCACCTGTCGCTTGCTGAAAATCCAAGACGAGAGCCCTTTGTGGCCCTGTATAGAGGAGGGAGGTGACGTAACACCGTGAGCAGTGGAAACACACACTCCTGTTTCTTTTCTTTTATTTAGAGTGCTCACTGTGAATAATGCATGACACACACACACACTCTCACATTAACACTCAATGCACGCAGCAATGAGAGCAGTTTTTAAGCAGAAAGCCCTGTCTCACACACACACACACACACACACTTATTGTCTCACACACACACACACACTCCCTCACTTTCTCACAGTGATTTTTTTTTTATCAGAGTAGCGTTTTAGTAGAAAGCCTTATCCCGCTAAACACCAGATTAAATTACCAGTCTCTCACCTTAATAATAATAATAATAATAATAATAATAATAATACAACTTCACACTCACTCCAGCTCCGGTTTTTCTTATCCAGACCAAGACACTTCACACTTCATAACCAGACACACTTTGCTTTCTCGGGTAAGCTCTTCCAGACAGAGGCACTCAGATGGTTTATGTAAAGGGACTTGCACTACACTAAGGTTGTAATATTACCGTTGTTTATGACTGAAAAGTAATATCAAAGACAGGTTCTCGCTAGTGTGTGTCTGCTTCCCCTGCAAGGACACACAATATCAAATGAAGACTATATATTTTACCTCGCGCCCTGAGGCCGCTGAGGAGCCTGTTGTTATGCCAGCCCAAACAGAGACTGTAATGAGTTTCTATAATGTGTGTGTGTGTCTTTCCACCTGTGTGTGTGTGTGTGTGTGTGTGTGTGTGTGTGTTTGTGTGTGTCTGTCCACCTATCCGCCTGTGTGTGTGTGTGTGCGTGTGTGTGTGTCTGTCCGCCTGTGTGTTGTGGGCCGACATTAGACAGCTCAGCTAAGCACAGGATGGAGTAGAAGCTTTAATACCAGGAGGAAATAAGGTTAAAATAAAGTCCCCCTTATTCAATTAGATCTGCTGAGCAGGAGAGGCAGCCAGGGAGACAGAGAACATATGCCTGGTGTGCTGTACCATGCTTTTGTTGTTCTCTCCTCTCTCTCTCTCTCTCTTTCTCTCTCATGTTATAATTCAGGGAGACAGAGAACATATGCCTTGTGTGCTGTACCATGTTTTTGTTGTTCTCTCCTTCTCTCTCTCTCTCTCTCTCTCTCTCTCCTTCTCTCTCATGTTATAAGTAAGTATAAGTATATATACTCTTTTGATCCCGTGAGGGAAATTTGGTCTCTGCATTTATCCCAATCCGTGAATTAGTGAAACACACTCAGCACACAGTGTGACTCATTATGATTCAATTTGGCAAAGGCCTCCGCATGGTCCATATGTCGTTCATACTGCATCGTGTTCCGGAGGGGAACGTGTGTTTATACTGCATTATGTTCCGGAGGGGAACGTGTGTTTATACTGCATTATGTTCCGGAGGGGAACGTGTGTTTATACTGCATTATGTTCCGGAGGGGAACGTGTGTTTATACTGCATTATGTTCCGGAGGGGAACGTGTGTGGTTTTTTTGTTGTTGTTATTTTGAAGGTGTTTTCTGTGGGGTTTTTTGTCTCATGTGCAGATTAGGATCCATTACACTTCTCAATGAATTCAGCAAAACTCTTCTTATGCTTCTCACACACACACACACACACACACACACACACACACACACACACACACACACACACACACACACACACACACACACACACACACACACACCACCCCTCTCCATCCTTCACATCCTTTCCTCTCATTTCCTCTCTTTCTCTCCCTCACAATGTTAGAGGGTCAGCCACCAGTAGATTGGCCAACCCCATCAATAAGTCTGGCAGAAGGTGACTGTCACAGCAGGGGTTGACAGAGTCTCTCTCTCTGTGTGTGTGTGTGTGTGTGTGTGTGTGTGTGTGTGTGTGTGTGTGTGTGTGTGTGTGTGTGTGTGTGTGTGTGTGTGTGTGTGTGTGTGTGGCAGAGGCAGGGTAGCATCCTAATGAAGGCTCTGGTCTAATGCAGCTGGGGACACGCCTGATAAACAATGCCTTCAACTCTGACAGCTGGGAGGAAGCTACCCTAAGACATTATTAGCTATGTGTGTGTGTGTGTGTGTGTGTGTGTGTGTGTGTGTGTGTGTGTGTATGTACGGCATGCATGAATGTGTGTGTAACATGGCTATATAACAGCCTGTATAGTATGTGTGTGTGTGTGCGTGTGTGTGTGAGAGAGATAGAGAGAGAGTGAGAGTGCTTGTTTGCATGTTTATTTATTTACTTGTTTACTCTGTTGCTCTCCACATGTCACGTCAGCACGCAGAAGAGTTGTTACATAACACACGCCTGTGACTCCTCTATAGGAAATGTGTTGCCATGGCAGGTGTGTGTGTGTGTGTGTGTGTGTGTGTGTGTGTGTGTGTGTGTGTGTGTGCCCTTGAGTGATTCCTCTATAGGGAATGTGTTGCCATGGCAGGTGACACCTGTGACAGGGGTGTGATTATTTTAAACAGTGTTCTAGCAACAGTGAGCATACGCCCAGATACCATAGATGACTATGGGACTAAGCTCTCTCACACACACACACACACACACTGTATGCATTTCTATCTCATTTCTATGGGGCTTCCCTTTCCAGTTGAGTCTACATTTGCAACAGGAGTAGAAACTACATTTGGATGTCTCAATGAACTAAAAAAAAACATTATTATGCAGTGTTAACATGTAAACGGGAATATGAAAGGAATATTTTATCAACAACTCAAGTAAACCCCATAATCACAATATTGACTTATTCTGAATAAGGTCAACAGGCGGATTAGTGCTGTGCATGCAAACATGAATGAATGACTGTGCAATGAAATGAAAAACAGAGTTCAACCAGCATCTGTACGGAGGAGCACCGGATCTCTCCAGACCCAAACTCCCCAGGCGGCCCGGCTCAGAGCCATGAGACTTCTGCCTCATCATCTCATCATCAAAAAAAAAAAACAGCACCATATTTGGACACAGGGCCGCGTAGGGACCCGTATAGGGAGCAGAGTGGGTTTGGAGTCTCTGTGAAAACACCCCCACCCCAGAGGGCTGAAGGACACGCTGTCCAAACCAAACGTGAGAGAAGATATGGGGGGAAGTGGAAGACACCACAAATGTCTGTATATTCTCATGCGAGGTTCCTCATGCCATCATTCCAGATGATATGTTTATGATCATACCAGGTTCCTGATAATATGTTTATGATCATACCAGGTTCCTGATAATATGTTTATAATCATACTAGGTTCCTGATAATAGGT
>NC_063205.1:23964984-23967484 GCF_017589495.1 Alosa alosa | reverse complement strand
AAGAAAGCCAGACTACATGGATCAATACATTTCTCATTGGAGGTGCACAGGGAGAAGGGGATAGAGAGAGAGAGAGAAATGGAGGAGAGGTTATGATCAGAAAAAGGATAAGGAAAGAGTGAAGAGGAGAGAGCGAGAAGGCTAGTGAGAAACTGAGAGAGAGATAGAGAGAGAGAGATTATGGCTGCAAAAATTGTCGCAGCCTGCCATAACCTGAGGGACAGCCAGTGAAGCCACAAACACCAACATTGTTATATGTTTGTTGTTATTATTAGAATTGTCGTTTTGTTTTAATGTCTTACTCAATTTCCCAAATTCTGTTAAACATGTTTGTCCCTCTATGTGTGTATATGTAATTGAGCTTTATTGTTCATGCGAATAAAGCTTTCTTGAATTGAACTGAATTGCGAGAGAGAGGGGGGTGGAGAGAGAGAGAGAGGGGGAGAGAGGGGGGGGTGGAGAGAGGGGGGGGTGGAGAGAGAGAGAGAGGGGGGTGGAGAGAGGGGGGTGTGGAGAGAGAGAGCCTAGGGAGGGAGCCATCCAGGAGCCATTTATGAATCCTTTAGAGCGGCTTTTGCCTGCTGTGAATGCTGTTGTTATAAATACATAATATAATCACACACACACACACACACACACACACACACACACACACACACACACACACACACACTCACACACACACACACACACACACACACACACACACACACACACACACACAAACACAGAAAGAGAAATATATTTTATAAATATATATATTATGGTATATATACGGTATACATATGGTATATATATATACTGTATATATACCATATGGTTGTACTGATACAGGCTACTCTGGCCCACATCACTGGGATCATCAGTGCGGAGTTTTGAAAGAAAGTTCTGGAATGCTGCAAAAACTGTTCAATATCAAAGTGACCCAAATGGCATGTCTGGCCTCTGGACGGTCTGTTATTGATCTAAATGTCCTGTTTGGCAAAGGTTTGGCTAAGCGTTTTCTTACGTCACTTGTTCCATTTTAGACCAACTAACTGAAGCTCTCAGTCTTGAAACATCAAAGGCATCATCAGCAACATCAGACATCAAACATCAAACATCAGACATCAGCACATCTGAAAAGTAGGACATTCCTGAACAGTTATGAAGTATTCATCATCTCTCATAATGATTGGCATTTGTTAATATAATCATTAAAAATATAGTAATAACTGCACTCAATAATTGTTACGACGACATTGAAGTATTTTCAGCTCGAAGTAGCACACTTCATTACAAAGCTTCTACTAAAGGAGCCCAATAGAAGAATTGATATTTATGCCCCTTGGCGTCAATATTTAACGCCTTTTAACGCTATGACATAAACTAACTAAAAGGGTCAGAATCCTCCTCAATCAACAACGCTACATTTCAACATCCATTCTCTGTGTTATAAGCCAGTGTAGCATCAGAATGAGTTTAAAGCCATTATTTCAAGAAACTGCGTTAAAAGAACTGCATTACGTTCCTTTAATATACTGACATGCCTTAAGGTGTAAAGACGTATGCAGTGACATCACTGTACAATGTGAGTGTAGTCATGACTACGCGGAGTTATATAGACTTATGTAAATCATTATGATGTTTAGAAATACTTTATAACCCATTTACGATTGTGCTTATAATGCTTTATGGAGCCTAAGTTCATAATTTTATTGCACATGGATATATGTATAGACTGAGAAAGAGCAACATCCATTAACTTTGCCAGACAGACTTACAGCCAGACAGACAGACAGACAAACACACACACACACACACACACGCTGTACACACACAGACACACGCACGCACACACACACACACACACACACACACACACACACACACATTCACTGCTCGCGCTGATTTTACAGAGAGATCAGAGATTGATTCTGACAGCAGTGAACACACAATGTAATTTCAGTCCAGGCCAGCTGCAGCTGCTGATTCATGTAGACCTCAAGCTGCGCACACACACACACACACACACACACAAATACACACACACACACACACACACACACACACACACACACACACACACACACACACACACACACACACACACACACACACACACACACACACACACACACACACACACACACACACACAAATAAACAGTGCCACCAGATTCTGGGATTCAGACCTTCAAACTCATTTTGTGCAACAGACTGTTAAACTTCTCTCTGGTTAGAATGACAGGCCAACCAGACAGACCCCAAGCTAAACGCACAGACACAGACACAGGCACAGACACTGACACTGACACAAACACACACACACACACACACACACACACACACACACACACACACACACACACACACACACACACTTCAACCCTCATTTACCATTGTGGCAAAGTTACAGGCAGAAGAACACCATTGTGCAAAATTCCACATACATAAATTTGAAAATGGTATGACGAATCTTTCTGCATCTCAAGGATCAAGTATCTGGGAAGATTTAACCT